>NC_045798.1:56834797-57137269 GCF_009873245.2 Balaenoptera musculus
TCACGTCATTGAGCAGTTGCCTCCTTCACAGATGTTTATGATTTCTCCTGCCCTTTTAATGGAAAAATTATGAAAAGAAAAGAGACTGTAATTGTATGTTTGTGTGTGTGTGTGTGTATCAGAAGGCGCATCAATACCATTTTGTTTGAGAATATTGTATTCCCCTCTCGGTAAAAGCATGCCATCCTCCACTTTCCAGGGAGATGAAAGAATCAAACCATTTATGGCATCTAGGCTGGGTGAATTTGAGATCCCCACAAATAACTTGTTCTCCTTAGACTAGCTCAGCATCGTTACACATAAAGCCTGAAATACATGTGTCCTCCTTGTGCAACTGTACAAATTCATAGAGGACTTTGTGGTTTTCCCCAGCATTTGCTTTCACACCTTTTTGTGCCACGGAGCAAATATTTACCACAGAGAAAAATAACAACAATCTGTTCTAACTGGTAAGCACGCAATGCCAAGTTATAGCAGCTTTCTGGAGACTAAATATCCTCGGTTAATAATGTGTGTGTGTGCATGTGTATGTGTTATCATACACTTCATCAACAAAAGATCATGACTTCGTATTTATGAGAAATGCCAGAAAATGTTTTAAAACTGAAAGAAATATTATAAGCAGCATACCTGTATATGAATGTATGTACATACATATGTATGATTATATAAAAATATGTATGTATATCTAGCTTGTTTTTTAATCAATAGTTTGTTAATCCAGACACTATTCCTGGGGCTGATTATGATCAAGCAGTGAGAAGCTCTCCGGAACTAGCAAGGACTCCATAAGTATTCAATATTCAGGGTCATTGCTAGCATGGAGCTTGTTGTGTGAGACACAGGCAGACGTGAGGTACTTCTTGGGTCCTGCACTAAAAGGGCTGAAACCCACCATCATTATTCCCTTTCAGTGTTTTTCCTCAGGGGAAGCAGTACTCATTGTCTTGGAAAAACTGTTCCTAAAACAAAATCTACCTTCCCACACCTTGCCCCTGATATTGTATAATGTATCATTCAGATTTTGTGCTTTGCCTTTTTTTTTTTTTTTTTTTCTACATCTGTGCTTTCTACATTGGATCTGGCCCTAAATTCTTCACGCAGTGTCAGTCTTACCCCTCTCTCCAGGACTCAGGAGCCTTTCACAGGGGCACTGGAGTCGTACTTCAGGAGCCTTGTCTGGTACTTAGAACAAGGGCCATTGTGCTGACTGAGAATTTTCTACTTTACACCGTACTCAGAAAGTTGTTAAAATAATTAAATTCTGGATTAGACCTCCATTTCTTAATTTCTGTCTGAATCATCTTAATCCCTGTAGTTATACCTTCATTTTATGGAAGAAATGGTTCCCTCAAACTCTCAATTTTGGTAAATTGGCTCATATTTTGTTGCTCTGTGAAAATTAACTCTTTGGAATAATTTCTTTTGTGAATTCTATTTAATGAACAATTATGTCCAACTTATTTTGTTTTTAACAACCAATGAAATAGGGGAGCCTTGCTGCTATGCAAATAAACCTCCAAAATATGCTAGATTAACATGGTAAAAGATAATCTCTGACTTAGGCAGGAGACTGGTGCAGGTGTTTCTTGTCTACAGGTGGATTTCCTCTGGGCTGTGATCCAGAGGCCAAGGAGTCTTGTACCTTTTGGCTCCACCTTCTCCTATTGACTCATGGGTTCTGTGCTGAACGTCAGTCGGTGGTAGGTGTGAGAGACTGGGAAGAAGGCATGCCTGCATTCCGCTCCTAGTCACACGGCTCCCCCTGTATGCAAGGGGGCTTGGAAATACCCCAGCTGGGCCTCTGCCTCCTGCCACAACTCACTATAAAAGGGAAAATAAAGAGTGGGAATTATAAACATTTGGTGCTTACCTAGCTGTCTATAATTTCTCAAAATTTCTTCCTCTCTAACTCATTAAAATTTATCTTACAAAGACTAATACGCAATTGCACACTTTTTATATTGGATTCTAATCATTTGGGGGTGGTTGGCTGTTTCTATAGAAAATTAAAAACAGCTATGAGGCAAGGACCATGAATAAAATTCCTGCATAAGTAGAGCAAAAGGAAAATTTCTGAAATACGATAATAATGTTACTAACAGGTATACTTTGCATTTGTATAGTGTTCGTAGAGTGTCTTTTATTTTTCAAAGCACTTCCATAGTGTTTATTATATTTAGTTTTAGTTTTGTTTTTTAAAATTTCTATGTCAGTTTTACATCAACTGCATTTTTCTTTTAAAATTTATTTATGTATAGATTAATTATATTTAATTATATTTAGTTTTTAAATTTATCTGGTGATATGGGAAGATAGGTATTATTATCTCCAATAAAGCATAAAGAAATTTTAGCGCAATGTGGACAAAGCAGTTCTTTTTGTATTAGTAAAAATTAACGTTAACACTAGGACTCGAATGAATGTTTTGGGTTTCACAATCCATTTTTTAACAAAATGAAACAAATTGCAAGCTCTTTGACAGGAGGCAAGTTTCACTTTCAATTTTCATTAACTATTTGTACTTTGAAAAACATTGTTTTAATTAAAGAACCTATGAAGCCAGTGGTATAAGTGATTAGAATTTAGCGTGGCTTCTGCTTATTCAATTTTTACCTTTTCCCTTCATGAGCACATGGTGAAGACATCTCTCATTGTATTGCTTTAGAACTATCTCTTAACAGACCATTTCTGCAGTTCCAAGGGTATAACCCAGAGTTTTCTTGCTGCACCATAGGATGGTCTATAGGTTTTTCTTCTTGACCTGAATGCTAAGATCAGGGATGCGTCCTAAATATTTTAGTACCCTTTAGAATCTTGTTATGAGAGTATGGTCCAAATTTGGAAGTTTTGTCTTTTTTCAAATTGCAAGGATTTTTACTTAATGAGTGTCATGTATTTACTCTTCCTTTGTGTAGTAAGACATATTTAATGTTTAAAATTTAAATTGTTTGAGTTTCAAGAGAGTCTCAGCTTATTAATTAGTCTTCCAGGATTCAGTGGTCAAGGTTGTATTCCCTCAAGCTGGTCCCTTCACCATTTTAAAAGCAGTAGTTTTATTCTCCTCCTAGCCTTCATTTTCCAGACTAAGAGTCCCTAACTCTTTAGTCTCTTCCTCTGAGGATATGCTACACACATAAATCAGGCTTCCAAGAAAGCTAAAGGAGGTAATTATTATTTGCATTTTGGGCATTTAAAAACTCAAAGCTCAGAAGTGAGGATACTTAATTCTAGCTCCTTCACCACATTATAAATTTCTCCTGGGAACACAGCTCCTTCTGTTTGCTTTATCTACATCTCTACTCCTTAAGATTCTAGTGATACAACCATTCAGATAACATGACTCTAGTGTTCTGAATAAGAAATACATTAAGACCCATCAATTTACTAATCCCAATTCTGGTTTCTAGGTCTTTCTCTGTAAAGGATAGTAGACTTGTGTTATTATCTAGGGGATTACTTTACCAAAAGAAGGAGTCTGTTTAGAACACTGAGGTGAGAAATTTACTTTTACTTTCTATATTACAAAAGTATTTCTGTCTGAATGATATGGATCCATGTCTACCTCTCTTGAGTGATGTAGGTACAATCCAAGTATACTGCAAAAAATCATCTGCCCCAAACTGAATGGTTTCCTATATGGTTTAGTTGCTACCAGAGGACAAGGCAGAAGTTATTTTACAAGTCTTTTTTAGAGTTTAAATCAAATTTAAAACCTCTTTTTTCTTCTTTGGTCTCAAAGTTACATTTTAATTACAGTGCAATAATTTGAGGAACATTGGTAATAGGGAAAACTTTTAGACCTTTTGTTCTTTAGTGCAGTCAAGGGAAACCTCATTAGAGAGGATTTTCTTAGTTAGCAGGGTTTCGAGGTTAATGAGCTGTGAGTGATAATATATAGTAGTAATCCCTCCTGGCAGTAACAGGTTGTATTTTATAAATTCCTTAATCTCAGTAGGAAAGGAGGTGATGGGAGAGGGTGAGAAGGAAACCAATTTAAGGGGCTTGGGGATGTTCTTAAAATCCCACTACTGGTATGAATCATAATTGAAAACTTCACATGTTCAAACCTGAAAAGCTAAAAGATGAGTGGATAGAAACATTTCTCCATAAACTGATTTCAGTGAAAAAATGGTGACTTGTGATTTTTCAAGCTGAACTGAATGAGGTTCCCTGATATTTGTCATCACCAGGGGCTAATTTCCTTTTCCTTCACAAGAAGGAGCCAACAAAGTTTGGAGTCACAAATTTTGGATAAATATGATAGAGATTATAAAGAGTAGGAGGATGAAAGTAGATGAGGGTGGTGTTAATAAGGAGACATCCTGAAATAAATGCAATTTGGGGGATAAAATTTATACAACTTAACTCCAAAGTATAGATTATCATCTCTCAAATGAGACTTTTTATCAAATAGTCTTACTTTTAGTTACAGCACAGTGACTTGTGCCTTTTTACTCAGAATCATAATTTTGAGGTTTATATGCTAAAATAAATAACACTATCATCTATATAAATCTTATAGCCTTGATTTAGAAATTTAAGTCCTTAAGAGAAGGACATATTGGCAATGGGATAGAATTTTGTTACCATTGCAGAGATGTCCTTAAAGAATTGTATTATTTTTCAATCTCTCTTAGATAAAGTAGTTACCTAGAGTTTTGTAAGCAAACTTGAAAAAATAAGGTCCAAAACTTTTCCTAGAGTTTAATGTTAATATAGTCTTATTCCTTAACGAGATCAGTTCTAAAATATTTTACTGAGAATTCTAAATAGCTGAGCACAGTGAAGGTAACACTTCACCAGAGCTCATTAGGCTGGGAAGTACAAAATGGAAGAGATTGAGAAAAGATGTATGAAGCTGCCACACTACCCTAGAAATTGAGAGTGCTTTACCCATAACCTTTTTCTTCAGATTTCTATATCTGGTGTCATAACTCTCATCATATATAAAAACTTTTAGATATACTATTTACAATCTATTTTTTCTTTTATTCATGGTTTAAGTCCTAACATTGATCTTGATGTTCCACTTACCTGAAATATAAGAACAAATATGACTGGAAAAGAGAAGGATGCAAAGGCTGAGCCCACTGTGCTATATGCTCTGGGCCAAATGCTTCAGGTTTGTCCAAAGCCTTTTCTTTCTCCCTCCAGTGGAATAAATTGTTACCACTGTCATTTCCTTAGAAATAGGTAACATTAACCTTTAGCAATTCCTGAAATTAATCCATTCCCAAACTCCGTTGTATTTACTTTCCCCAAACTACTAACATTAATAGTCTGTTCTCAAATTCCACTTGGATTAAGTCCACCAAGTTTTCTGGATTAATTCTTATTTAATTTAATTTATTTATGTTTAAAAATACTGCAAACACTATATATAATGAACTGTTAATGTAGAAATCATTTGAGTTTTGTTTGATTCAATATTCTCATTTACTGAGTGTTCACTATGTTCAAACCATCTGCCAGGTACTCTGCAGAGGTAAAGACAGTGTTAAATGTAATGATTATTCCTAAAAAGAAAACAAACAAACAAGCAAACTAGATGTGGTCATGAGTCTAGGTTTTAGAGAAGATTCCTACTTCCCATGTTCTATGCACACCAATCCATAATCCATTCCTGTCATCACACCCTCTGGAATATATTTCTAGTTCTGCTACTTCTCTACAGCTCCACCACTGCCATACTCATTCAAACCACTATCATTCTTTACCTGGACAAAAGAAATAGCTTTGTGAATGTCCTTCCTCCCCCAACAGCTGCCTACTAATCCTTGTAGTACATTTGTCCAAAAGCAGCCAGATTTTTAGAAATTTCAAAGTAGATCATGGTCCTCTACTGCCTTAAATATTCCCAATGAATTAAAATAAAATCCCAAATCATTTATCTGTTTTCTTGCTTTTTCTCATAACACTACCAGTCAGTTAAGGCAGTGTCACCTGGGATCAGCATCACTCTAGGTCAGAATCACTGGGATGGAACCCAGGAATTGGCATATTAACAATCCCTCCCAGGTGATTCTGATGCATGGTAGAATTTGGGCTTATTGACCCACAGCCCTTTTTTTCCTTGTTGTGTTTGTCCCAACCCTACATAATTTATTTCTGATCTTTGAACCTGGGAATACAATTCTATTGTCAGGAATTTTAACCCTTTATCTGCCTGGAAGGTACCTACTCTTGATCTTTGCATGACTTCCTTCTAGTCAGTCAGGTTCCTGTAAAATACTATCCCTTCAGAGATGTTCCCCTGACCACACCAGTCAATGTTGTCCTCCTCATCCCTTTCTCCCACGTTAAATTTAATTTTCCTAATAGTGATCATTACTATTTTAACTTATTTGTTTTTGTATCTATCAAGATAATAGACTGAAACTGAAGTCCTAAGACAATAAATGCCTTATTCTAAAGCAGGGTGCAAGGCTGGCCACAGGACCGGTAAAAGGAGGATAGAAAAAAAAAAAACAAAAAACAAAACTATTTGGTACCCTTGCAGAATCATTCAACTCCAGTGTATAAAAGAAGTTTGAGTGGCCTGGAAAAGCACTGTATAATAGAAAAATGAAGTGAGGAGGTGGCTGATGAGCTCTGGGTCTCACCCTCTTCCTTAGGTAAGGATGGGCATGTTTTCCTCATCATCCCAAATGACAACAGAAGACCTCAAAGAATTGAGAATTACCATGTGTAGAACACTGGATTTGTGTCTGAGAGAATCTCAAGTGTGAGAGATGGGCTAGTTACCTGTTCTGGCAGTGAAAGGGTGGAAAAGTAGTTGGATACCTTGGGTGATCTGTGCTCCTAGACTTTGAAGAGGAAAAACAGGTATGGTAAGCATCTCCCTTAGGCCGCATGGTGTACACTTAAATCCCACCCTAAAGTTCTTCAAGAAAGGCAAAAAAACTTCATAGAAAGAAGTAGAAGGTCCTCATGGATGGTCTTAGGCTAAAGAGGGTGTTCTGAGCAACCAGCTGTAGGAGAGAGAATCAACCACATAAACGGAATGACAGGTCTCCCAGGAGCCCACTTGAGCAAATCAGTTTTACCAACTTACCCAGCCACAGAGAGTGGACCTATCTCACATTATTAGTCAAGTAAGGACTCCACTCACCTACCTGCTCCTCCTTTCTTAGCTCTGAGCCTGGAAGGATCAGCATAAGTCAAAGTTAACAAACTGGAAAATGAATAAGCTATTTGTAAACCAGGGACATGCGGATGCCAGCCATGCTACTTTTCATGCATTGCAAAGGTTTTGTCTATAGCCTGCTGGGCTAGGAAAGAGGAGCAACTATAACACTGAATAAAATGTAAGGTTTTGATTCTTACTGTATCTGGACTTATTAATTGTCTATATACATTTTCTATAAATATGATCATGCTGTATGCAAACAGAAAATTTTAGTAGTTCTTGTCATTCTTTTTCTTGCCTAATTGCTCTGGCTAGGACTTCTAGTACTACATTGAATAGACATGGTGAGAGTGAGTATCTGGTCTTGTTCTTAAAGGAAAGGCTTTTAACTTTCACTGCTGAGTATGACATTAGTTGTGATTTTGTCATATATAGCCTTTTTTATGTTAAGGTACAGTCCTCCTAACCTAATTTGAGAGAGTTTTATCATAAAAAGGAAATTGAACTTTGTCAAATGCTTTTTTTATTGTAATTTTATTTTATTTTTTTTAACATCTATATTAGAGTATAATTGCTTTACAATGGTGTGTCAGTTTCTGCTTTATAACAAAGTGAATCAGTTATACATATACATATGTCCCCATATCTCTTCCCTCTTGCATCTCTCTCTCTCCCCCCCCTCCCTATCCTACCCTTCTAGGTGGTCACAAAGCACCGAGCTGATTTCCCTGTGCTATGCAGCTGCTTCCCACTAGCTATCTATTTTATGTTTGATAGTGTATATATGTCCATGCCACTCTCTCACTTTGTCCCAGCTTACCCTTCCCCCTTTCCAGTGAATGTGTGTGTGTGTGTGTGTGTGTGTGTGTGTGTCTGTGTATCACATTTTTATCCATTCATCCATCGAAGGACATTTAAGTTGTTCCCATATCTTGCATATTGTGAATAATGCTGCAATGAATGTGGGAGTGTAGATATCTCTTTGAGATGCTGATTTTATTTATTTTGGATATACACCCAGACAAGAACACTACATAAAAGAAAATTACCAGCCAATATCTCTGATGAAAATAGATGCAAAAATCTTCAACAAAATACTAGCAAACTAAACTCAAGAGCACATTAGAAGGATCCTACAACTTGATCAAGTGGATTTATTCCTTGGATTCAAAGATGCTTCCAGGGCTTCCCTGGTGATGCAGTGGTTGAGAATCTGCCTGCCAATGCAGGGGACATGGGTTCGAGCCCTGGTCTGGGAAGATCCCACATGCCGCGGAGCGACTGGGCCCATGAGCCACAACTACTAAGACTGCGTGTCTGGAGCCTGTGCTCCGCAACAAGAGAGGCCGCGATAGTGAGAGGCCCACGCACCGCAATGAAGAGTGGCCCCTGCTTGCCGCAACTGGAGAAAGCCCTCGCACAGAAATGAAGACCCAACACAGCCAAAAATAAATAAATAAATAAATAAATAAATAAATAAATAAATAAATAAATAAATAAACTCCAATCTCTTTAAAAAAAAAAAAACATGCCTCCATATATGCAAATGAATAAATGCTATATACCACATTAACAGAATAAAGGACAAAAATCACGTGATCATTTCTATTGATGTTGAAAAAGCATTTGACATTTGCATTTCTCTAATGATTAATGATGTTGAGCATTCTTTCATGTGTTTGTTGGCAATCTATATATCTTCTTTGGAGAAATGTCTATTTAGGTCTTCTGCCCATTTTTGGATTGGGTTGTTTGTTGTTTTTGATATTTTGATATTTTATTCAGTCATAAAAGCTACTGAAATTCTGCCATTTGCAGCAACATGGATGAAAATGGAGGGCATTATGATGAATGGAAATCAAGCAGAAAAAGACAAATATTGTATGGTATCACATATATGGAATATTAAAAAATTATAAGTCAATTTTATAGAAACAGAGAATAGAATGGTGGTTGCCAGGAGCTGTGGGGAGGGAGTTGAGAGATGTAGATCAAAGAGAACACACTTTCAGTTATAAGTAAGTTCTGAGGTTCTAATGTACAGCATGGTGACTATAGTTAATAATACAGTATCATATACTTGAAATTTGCTGAGAGGAAACCTCAAGCATTCTCACCAAAAAAGTAAAATAAAAAAGAGTTAATTATGTGAAGTGATGGGTGTGTTAATTATCTTGATCTTGTTAATCATTCCACAATGTATATGTACATCAAATCATCATGTTGTACACTAAATATATACAATTATATGTCAATTATTCTTCAATAAAATTGGAAAAAAATTAGTTATCTAAAAGGGGACCTTTTATTACTTGAAAATCACCCCCAAATCATGGGAATTTACATACTTTTTACCAGGAGTATGATAATAAATTTAAAGAGATACAGGGAGACAGACAATAAATGTATTTTCCGATTACATTGTTATTAGAACTCGTTCAACATACAGGTTGCACTTACTTGCTGCTCAGCCATAAGCACCAAGAAACAGGGATCTCATCTATTATTGTTCACTGAAGTATTCCTAATATAAGATCAAAGCTGGTATCAAAGACTGCTAGTCACTTAATGAAATGAATATCTGTGAATGAATGAATAATTGAAAGAACAAATCCACGAACAAATAAATAAATACAATTGGTAAATCGGTGTTTAAGTTATGAGTCTGCCATTTACATCACTGAGTGATAATTACTAAACCTCAGTTAATTTCTAAATAAATAAATAAATAGATAAATAAATAAATAAACAAAAGCACCTACCTCTGAGGCAATTGTATGAATGAAATAAAATAATGCACATAAAATGTTTAGTATAGTGCCTGACCCATAATCATTATTATGATTATATTACTTTATTTTAGGAAGCAAGACATATACATGTGTAATATTACATTAAAATACAAAAACAATAAATCTCTTAGTGATTAAAAGGTCATGCAGGATTCAAGTTCTGAAGCTTTAAAAGTGGACAGGATTTACAGAGCTGTAGAGGAGCTGAGGGGTCAGGAGTGCAGAGTTAAGAAGGAGACAGGAGGAACATCCCAAGTGTCTGGGACCTTCTGGGTAAACACTATCAGCGTTCATCCCTTTATCCCCACACACCTAAATTAACTCATCAGCCTCCTAAATGATCTTAATGTCAGCCTTTACCTTTTTATTTTCCTCAAAATACTGCTTTGTTGATGGCACTCCCATACCAAAAAATTAACAAAAAAAGCAAAAACAGAAACAAAAAATACCCAATCAAAAATGCCCCACAGAAACTCTGTACAGAATAAAGCTGAAAATCTTTATATTGGTGTTCTAGGCCCATTGTTAAATGTCAGAATGCCTGGCTTCAAGTCATATTACTCCTCAGCAAGAAATTTCTTCAAGCCATATTCATCTCTTTACCGTCCCTTGTCTGTATAACAAACTTTTAACACTTGAAGTTTTTATACATTTTGAATTCTTTTCAGGAAGCCCCTCTCCACTCTCAGCCTGCCTCCCCCCACCTCCTTCTTCAGAGTCCAGCTCAAGCTGACCATCCTGGGTTCACTCTCTCCTCCCTCTGAAAAGCCATTCTTCTACTTGGTCATAAAGCCTTTCTGTCCATTTATCACATGGCTTAGTACAACCTGCTTACTGTGCTCTCACATAATCTCATAATTATATGAGATTCTATTTCATATCAATACTCTGTTGACAGATACTCTATTTTTTACTTCTGTGCATCCTTCTCAGTAACTAATAGAATATTGTGTACATGATCTGTTTCATAGAATTGTGCTGTGATGTGCACATTGTGTGTCCTGATGGCTAAGGGTAGTGCCAGAACTAAAGTTGTCACTACTTCTTATCAAGGGGACAGATATGACCCCCCTGAAACTGTGGATCACCTTGAGGAAAACCAAGGGAGACACATGCTCGACAATAACCCCAGCCTCAGTCAGCAGCATCAACTTCAACTATTAAGACTTATTATGCTCAGTCAATATTGAGAATATCTATTTCTGGCTAGTTGAAAAGAAGTCAAGTACTTTTTCAAGAATGTTTCTTTATATTTACTTGGCTTCTGGTCCAGGGAAATAATAGGAGTTGGAAGAAAGAAGAAAAATTTGTATTGGTCACATAACCCCAAATAGGCTCTAAGATAGACAAAGATAGATAAAGAGGGGTTCAGGTCACTTGTGCTACTTAGAATGAATTATTTAAATATCTCCAATAGAACCAGTTGAAGTAAATTTGGAAATAAAGGGTAATATTACCGCAGTCATATTGGTGACAAGAGAGCTAAAAAAATAAGGAAAAAATAACTGACTGGTAATATTTTAAAGGGTGACCAGTGCTCACTAGCAGCTGCAGTAAGACATTAAGTAATAGAGCACAGTAGTGTTAACTGCTCTCCTGGTAAGAGTGGTAAATGAAATAAACCCAGCATCCAGGGTATCATTAATCTATAGTGAATAATGGCAGTGGTAGTGTAAGGAGATTAAAAAGGGCATTATAAACATTTGTGGCTGTATAATATACAAATTAAAAATGTGAGAACGCTTGCAGCTGCATAATCTACAAATTAAAAAGTGTAATAGCATGACATTAATTACTGACTGATCAATTTCCCCATAATTGCTAGCATGTATATGAACAATTATAGGTCCAAAATGTTATTTGAGAAAGAGACATTGACCTTGGAACTGTAAAGAATGATACTCTGTTATAAGGTAATACCAGATCCTATCAAATTCGGTTCCAGTATTTGTAGCAGCTGCCAGCTCAGCACAGGGCTGTAATCACTGCACTATTTCTTTCGATTATGGAGTCAGAGGGGTTACACATTGTTGTCTCTTTTTGAACAGAAACACCCAGTGACCTTCAGCCTTCTGAAAATGGGACCATCAGGCCTCATTTCCAAGTTCAAACAGTTTTAATAAAAATGAAATAGCAGGAGATAATGTACTTTACACTTCTAGGCCAATGAAACAGTTTGGAAAGTTAGAAAGACACACTTCGTTCAGTGTGGATATTCCAACTGGGATTATGGCTGTAGATCTAAACGTTTCCAGACCAGCCATTTTCAAGTTGACAGCTAATAGTAAGTAACCAAAGACTCAAATCTTTGATTAATGTTGGAAGCCAGAACACTTACCTGCATTCTCTAGCCCTCCTTAATAGCAGATGACACAGCAAAGCAGTGCTCTTGTTGACAATTTGCTGCGATGGTGACCAATAAAAAAAGTGAGCTGAGATTCAGCACAGCAGTTGCTACATCAGATGTGTGACTTTGGCCAGAGGGAGCTCTGTTAGTGCCATTTTTGACACTGAATTACAACTTCATGTCCAGGAGTTACCAGCATTCTCAGTCCCCTTCATTCATTTGTTAAATGTGACAATCTGGATTTTGCTCACTACCTTTCTCTCTTTTTTTTTCAAACAGATCTTTATTGGAGTATAATTGCTTCACAATACTGTGTTAGTTTCTGTTGCACAACAAAGTGAATCAACCATATGCATACATATATCCCCATATCCCTTCCCTCTTGTGCCTTCCTCCCACCCTCCCCATCCCACCCCTCTAAATCGTCACAAAGCACTGAGCTGATCCCCCTGTACTATGCTGCTGCTTCCCACTAGCTAACTATTTTATATTTGGTAGTGTATATATGTCGATGCTACTCTCACTTCACCCGAGCTTACCCCCAACCCATGTCTTCAAGTCCATTCTCTATGTCTATGTCTTTATTCCTGCCCTGCCACTAGGTTCATCAGTAACTTTTTTTTTTTTTTTTAGACTGAAACTGTCTTCATCAAGATCACACTAACTACCTGCCTAATGGACATTTTTCACACCTAACTTCATCTCACCTTGTGGGACTGGACTCTGCTGCCCACTCCCTGCATTCAGAAACTCCTTTTTTAGGCTTTGTTGACCATCTTTCATGGCTGCCTGAGTTTTCTCTGCATTGCTGGCTTCAGTGATACTAACAGTATCAACCTCATTCCTTTTTTCTTTCTTTCTCTCCATTCTTTCCCAGTGCAGTTCCTTTTATTCTAGTATTTCTCAGAGCTAAATCTCCGGTTCAGACCTCTTCTCTGGGCTTCACAGTCTACAGCCAAAACCCTACTCAGCATGAAGAAAGGGTGGGCTCAGGCTTTCATACCAGCCATAGAGTTAAAAGTACCCCTCCTGTTCCGCTAACTGTGACTGGTACCAGAATTCCACTCCATTTTTCAGGCTCCCAAACCCCTCATGCAAAGTCAACCATCATGGCCTGTTTATATCAACCTCTAATTTTTTTTGGAATCTTTCTCTGTTACTTTCTTTCACTGTTACTCTCTTCTTTGTTTTCTTCCCCAAGATTTTTATCATAGTTTCATATTTTTTTTCCTCTTCCATTTTAAGTACTGCCCCCAAAACACATCTTTCACCTCATTTTCTGCAGGGTCATCCACAGTCATTAGCTGCCCCACTTGTAACTTTTCAATTACTTTGTATTTTTACTGAGTAAATTTAAGCCTTTCATCATGACCCCTTCCACAACCAGGTCCCAGCTTAAGTTTGCAAATGCATGTGCCACGGCTTTCTGATCTTGCGTGTTTTCTTTAATAACAATTAAATGCAGTAAATGCTTTAAACAAGGCCAGCTTTATTAAACTTCAAGGCCTTCAAAATACTGTTCCCTCTGCCTAGATTCCCACTCCCTCCCTTGTTCCCTTAAGGAGTTTCTCATTATCATTTTTCCAGGATCGATTTAGGATTTAGATGTCATTTTCCCTCAGCTTCCTTCCTTGTCACCCTCCACAGAGCCAGCCCTCTCATATTTCCTTATCCCCACAGATACTTCCATTCCACACTTCTCAAAGTGTGCTGTTTGTCTAAATGGCTGTTCCCCATCTCCTGTGTCTTTGTAAATGTGCATCCTATCAGAAAACCTGACATGTAGTAGGTGTTCAGTAATTTATACTTTATGAATTGTATTGAAGTTGGTAAAACCAAAAGAAGTGCTTGAAAATTGGAAATAAAAAGGTAGATAAAGGACTGCTCCATTGGGGGTACTTTGCTAATGGTAAAGCAGTTGCAGTGAAGGTAACAACAACAATATTAGCAATATCAAATGCTAACACTAGTCATAGTGTAACTAGCAATAGTAACACAAATGCTAATCACTTCCTATGTACCAGATATTGTGTAATTTGTGGGGGGGGTGCATGAATTATCCCATTTGATCTTAACAGATAAGGTAACTGAAACTTAAAGAGTTAAAAGAGAAAACACCTTTCAGAATCACACAGAAAGTGGTGAAGCTGGGATTCAGTCCATGGCTATCTGATTCCAGAGTTCATTCTATTAATCATTAATTATCCCACCTCCCTGATCCCCCTCTTCCCAGTCCTACTGAAATTATATTTTCATTGAATAGCTCATATTTTTTATTGAAAATACCAAACTAACGTGTTATTTTGGATTTATTTAGACCCAGAACATTTATCTCTGTATAGTCATACTCTTAGCCTGCAGATTTTCTTTGTAAAAAAAATCCTAAATACTTTGAAGTTTTCATTTGAAACATTTTAAACAATCACATATCACACATACACAGCAAACAAATTTTCAAATAATACCAGCTCCTTCTCCCAAAGTAATATTCATCAATTTCTCCACTTAACTGTTCATTCTATTCAATACAATTATGGAGATTTGAAATACACAATAGATATTGATTCAGTCTCTCACATAGAGACGATTTTAAAATAAGAACTTGGGAGGACATTTTGAGTGAAACTATTTACATAAAAAATAAAATCCTGACATATAGCTTGAGTTTGGCCTTAAAAGAAGACAAAAACATATAAAATTAAAGGAGTAACTATTTTCAGGAAATTTTAATAGGCTCTCTCTTTTGTGCTAATCAAAATAATTAGTATTTCTATTATTCCTTTGGAATCTCACTATAGAACTCTTCACTAAATAAAGGAATTCAGTAGTTTAAAAAAGTGATTAGCATTTATATTATTACAGGGGCAACGCACTAGAACATTATTTCCTACATATTAGAATTCATAGTTATGAAAGCTAGTATTTCTACCACATTGCTGGAAATTTGTGTAAATTTACTAACCATGGAAAGGAATTCACTAAGGAGGTCATGGGACTGGACCTACAGAAGAACAAAAAACGAACAGAAAGAAACAAAAATGAGAGATGAGTGATTTTCAAGCATCAAAATGAATTTGCTATTAGGTGTCCTACCCATAGGGTAGGCAGTCAGTAACCCCTCAGAATGGGCCCAGAGCATATTCCCCTGGGACCAGCCTCATGCTCTTGCTTCTGCCCTGGAGAAACTGAGACTGCTAGCAAATCTGAAAGTGTAGGAGGAAGAATGTCAGACTTCTAGTTCTCTATTGGTTTCTCCATGGGAAATATTATAAAGAAAAAAAATCTCAAATTTAGAAAAATAATGGGTTGCTTAAAAAAATCATCAGGTAATCTGGTTATTATTGTAATTAAATAATTTTCACAAAAGTCTGTTTCCATGAATAAACCAACCTAGTATGAGTGATCCAGCATAGATACAATTTGCATCAAGAATGTGACAGTTCTTCATTTCCATGGCATCATTGTTTTGGTTTGGTTTGGTTTTGGGGGAATTAGAAACACTGACAAACCTCTCTACAATGTTGCTCAGTAACTCTCTATGTCTTCTTCCATTATTCAGGTCACTAGGGAAAGCTCCAGCCTGTTCCTCTTCACCTGACCCTAACCAGCTCAGATGTAATGAGGAGTTTCACGGACAAGAATGGATCAGGGTCAAGGTCACTTATTGGCATCAGGTATCAAGTCATGGTCTGTTTCTCTTTCAGGGTTCCATCCTCTGGGTCCCTCTTCAACTGTCCAACAGCAGGCAAACGTGGAATGAGCCTCAACCTCTTCTGGCAAGAGGGTTGGTCCAGCTGAGAAAGATCTGGGAGAGGCAACTTAGAGCTGTCTGAACTAGGCTCATGACAAACTTCTTTTTTTGTAAAATTCTTCTCTTCCTCTCTTCTACATTTATAAAAAAATCACTTTTTTATTAAAAAATATACTATATATAAAATAGGTAACTAATAAGGACCTACTGTATAGCAAAGGGAACTCTACTCAATTCTCTGTAATGACCTATATGGGAAAAGAATCTAAAAAAGAGCAGATATATGTACATGTATAACTGATTCACTTTGCTGTACACCTGAAACTAACACAACATTGTAAATCAACTATGCTCCAATAAAAATTTTTTAAAATGATACTATAGTGTTCCACTTCCATCATGACAAAGAAGTGCCCTCTAGTTACCCATTAGCAGTCAAATCCTCCCCCAACCTTAACCTTAACAACCATGTGTAATACAGTCTTTCTTTCCTTCCTCCTTTTTTTTTTTTTTTGCCTTTATTCTTTCTAGACCACCATAATATGTTCCTGAGTTACAAAAATTACCTCTCTATTGCCTTTCATCATCTGCTTCCACCAATCTAATCCCTACATTGCAGCAAGATAGAACCATTTAAAATACATGTGATCGTGTCATATCACTGTTTTATTCCCTATCTTAATGACATCTTCTATACTTTTAAAATTCTAGATTCAATATTTCTTCTTAATCTGGCCCTTCTCTGCACGTCCTCCGTGAATTTCTTATTAACTTTTCCCTTTGACTGCTGAATCTCAGCCTTATGGAATGTCTTTCATTATCTCAGTTGGGTTACATTCTCTCTGAATCATCTGTCTCTTGCACATGCCAACTACTCTTTAAGGAACATGCTTCTTTCTCTTCTTTTTTTATCTGGATCATTCCTAATCTTACTCAACCGCTATTTCTCAGCTTCAATGTTATTTCCTCAAGAAATCTTACTCTCATCTTCCAAGTTCTTGTTAGGTGCCCCTTCAGCTGGCCCTCATAAGACCTTGTACTTCTCCTGCCATAGCATTCATCACACCCCATATTCTAAGTGCCTGTTTATATGTGTGTTTTCTTCATTATGCTGTAAACTTTAAGGGTGGGACTGTGACTGGCCTGTTCATAACTCCATCCCCAAAGTCTAGTACAGTGACTGAAACATGGTAAGTGCTTAATAAATGTTCATTGAATGAATTAATGAGGAAAACATTTTCTCTGGATCACAAAGGGAACCAGGGAACATAACAGGACAATAAACTGTGGGAAAACAAGTGGAGTTAAAGCATTGATAGGATTGATAATGGAGGACAAAGTTAAGCTTTTTCCCACAACTATATTTTTCTATATGCTAGTATTAATTACATATGTGGTGAATATACCTTATAATAAAGATCTCTATTATGTCACATTCTATATCATCATTTCAAAATGGTGAGTAAAAGCATACTGTATGCCATGAAAGATGATCCTAAACTGGTTGCAACCCATTTCCTATTACGGAGGAGTATCCTTAGTAAAGCTTCACTTCTCAACTGCAGATATGTTTGTGCCAGGTTGGAGCAAAATGAAACCCACACATCCCTAAAATTGTGAAGTCAGTCCTCACCCTAAATTCGAGTCAATAAAGTTAGGAAGACTTTCAGTTCAGAATACAGAACACCTCATCGCACATTTCATATTCCATATTTCTAGACTAAGTTATTAGAGATGCGTACACCATTTGCTGTTGCTTTGTGACATTGGCAAATGCTTTTAAATTTTCTAAATGTTTTTTAAAATGTGTGAAATGTGTTCTTTTCAAGGACGTGAAAGTGAACTGAGACCAAGTGGCAGTGGACGTGTTAGCTATAAATCTACTCAATACATAAATATATGCATATTGAATTTTTCATCACTAAGCAGACTATAAACTATCTACCTGTTGAATGTGTTATTTGTAATGTGCAAAGTTCACACTTCTAAAAGAACCATAACTTTTTCCTTCATATTTTGTTCTGTGACATGTAAAAGTGAGTTTATTTTTCCTAAAACATAAAAACTAGACTTTTGTGAATATAACACTGCATGACTAAGAGCTAGATTACAAAATATTTTGACTATTAAAGAATAGATATTAGTATAGCATTTTGTGTTAATTGTAAAGATTATTTTTCCCAACATACTTAGTGTATATCAATTTTTTGTTCTGTTAATCTTCTGAATAATGTAGCAGACATGGCAATTAGTTTTTCAAAAATTTAATTTAAAATTATCTATTTGGACTTTATACATTATATATACACTCTCCATTATACATATCTATTGAATTGTTGAAATTTGTAATGTTTAGACATTTAGTGGATGAACTGTTCTACCATGGTTATTTGTCACTTGACACCTTATAAAAAGAAGGAAAAAAAAAAAAAACTCTACCGTTGAGCATGTCTCATAGAAGCTGTCTCCTCTTAAATAAGTATAAGGATAAAATATCAGTGAGAACAGCACTGTCCTTTGGAGAAAGGACCTTGCCTTTAGGTTTTTGTAATCTACAACTGATTTAATAAGATTTATTCTTTTTATGATTTATGAAACACTACTTGTAGTTGAGAAATAATTCAGCATTATTCCAGACAGGATATGAAGAATGAATCTTTTCAGCATATAAAAGGAACTTATTCTGCTATTCTTTTAGGCAAAGAAATAAGACTGCTAATCTTAGACACTGTTCCCCTGCAGATGGTACTGGTCAGATCTAGTCCCTGTGGATGAAATGTGAATTTTATGCCTTTACTACAGTAAAAAGATTGAACTGGAGCTTTAAAAAGAGTACGTATTCCTAGGTAAATGGAAAACTGACTTCACTCTGAACTGCAGTACTTGCTGGAAGCATTTTTTTTTTTTTTTTCATAGTTGGCTATGAAAAATAAGAAAGACTCAAATGCATAAATTGTGGCAGATGCTTCCTTAACTTACCCTAGTGAAATAATTTTGATAGGTGGTTATGAATTTGTAAGTAATGTTTACTTCTGAAATGGCATAATTGCTTTTGGAACTATTTGAGGCATTTTGAATTGTATCTGTTTTTATTGTAATATGGAATTGTATTACCATTTTATGAAGTGGCATCTTTCTGAGGCATGGAAGTTCTGAATACATTTGTTATCCATCATGAGGAAACCAGTTAAGTAAATATTACAACTATAATTGAAATTCTTCTTTTTTACATGAATAAATGAAAACTATTTTGAATCTGAAGGCAGTAACATCTATCTGCAGACTGACAAACTATGTATTTGTTTGGTTTGAAAAAAATGGTGTCTGGCTTCTATAGTATGACTGAGAGAAATGTCTGTCTCCTGCATTACAGAGCTTCTGAGATATAAGAGCTCTCTCTTTGGTGGAGGTGGAAGAGGCCAACTGGATGGACCATAAAGAAAAAGAGCCTTTATCTATGTAATTACTATTGAATGGGATAAGTCCACACACAGTATTTCCATCTGAAGTGCTGTGTCTTATCTATATTGCTACATCCCCAAATCCCCCTAAGTTTTCTAATTATTTCCATAAGCATTTATTGAGCACGTAATTATTGTTAAGATCTTTTGAACACTCAAAATTTATAATGACATGATTAATTTGCATTTAACAAAATCCCCAAACATTGATCATATTAAGTAATATTTTTCTTATGTGGTTCAACCTAAAGATGTAGGACCTGGATTTCTAGGTGGCTAAATCAGTACAACTGACCTTTGAAGAGAGAATTATCTCATGGAAAACTGGTCAAGCAATTCAAAAGAACAACCAGGACTTTAGCTTCTGGCCTTTACCTGAGTTTAAAAGAGATTTTCTGGGAGGCCACCATCCACTTAATTATGCGGGAAAGATTATATTGGGGAGAATGACTTGTTCTTGTTGAGGATTGTTTGGACGATATATGGAACATGTTATATAATGCAGACAAATTTGTTGGTCAGATAAAACATGGATCAGGAAGGTGATTGGTTGCAGGGATATTTAGAGTGAACGTAACAAGTTTGAAGACAGGCAGAGAGACCACCTATACCAGTGCTTCTCAAACTTTAATGTGGATACGCTCTGGGGGAATCTTGATAAAATCCAAACTCTGATTCAGGAGTTGGACCCAAGAATCTGCATTTCTAACCTGTTCCCATGTGCTGTTAGTGGTACTGGCCCATTCAGCACACTTAAAGAAAGTGAGATGTTACAAAGAACTTGAAATCCATGTACAGTATCTTCACCAGCACAGTGAGTAGGGCAAAATAATGCATTAATAAGTAAGTTTGACAAAGTAAAAACAATGTTGCATTTTCCTTGCTACAATTCCAATGTCTGTTCACAAAGTTCATCTCTGTGTAATGATGACAATATCAAATCCCTCTTCTTTAAGGGCTATGGCATTATTATTTTACTTTCTCTTAGGTATGGCTTTTTTCATTCATGCAAAGAAAGGAGATGAAAAAAAGTCATTGTTATTTTCAAAAGAGGAATCAAAGAAATTATTACAGACTATAGATCAGTAAGAATGATCTAACTTCCAGACATAATTCTAGAATAATTATTGAAGAGCTGGCTTGTAAGTGCCTAAGTCACAAAAGGAGGACTTCCTGAGAATTTACTAAACACGAGTCATATCCCAATAGCTTAGCTTCTTTGGCAGTAGACATAACAAGTCCAGATTTCCACAAGACATTCGACAATGTCTCTCTCATTAAATTTAAGAACAAAGGAAATTTGTTTTTACCAATTAGTATTTGAAAAATCATATCAAAGTGAGGGTGATTAATTGGTTGAGGTACACTGGATAGAAGTTTCTAGAATTAGACTAGTTTCTGGGTTATGTATGTTCATTTTTATTAATATATTTGATAATAATTATAATAAAAAAGACATTGGCATCAAAAATTCTATATAGCATTGAGCTGTGAGAGATAGCAAAGACATTAACAGCTACTGTGGATATACTGATACATACAGTTGATGTTTTAATAGTTACAATAAGTCATATATTAAACTTATAAATAACAGCAATTAATGCTTTTATTTAACAGTCCTTATCTTGGAGTCAACAACAAAGTTTAAATACATTAACTCATAAAACCAAATGTATAATTTTATGAGGAAAATTTATCAGACTCTCAGAGGAGTGTTTTTCCTCTAAAAGCTAAGAATCATTCTTAAATAGTCCAAGATATGAAGACAGAGGGGAGAGCTGAGAAGTGTTCCATCAAAGAGGGTGGGGCTGGAGTTTGTCCACGTGCAGGAATTGATGGACAAATGGACAAGTGACAGTGCTTGTTTAGATTAGTTAAAATTGAAAGGCATATAACAAGGAAAGGTGTAGTATCAATATGTGCATGGCTTCTGTAGCAACAGGTAAGAGTCTACCCATGAGGAGGTGCAAATATTGTGTTGAACTGAGTCAAAACAACACAACCTGAAAAATTATAATGTTGTCACATGTTTAATTTCATTTTTTAAATCTCAGAGCTTTTTCCTGTTTATTTGCTATTTTCAAAATGCAGTTAATAATTTTCTAAAAACCCATAATACAAATCTTTAATAAAAGAATGGGAATCTAAGTGAATAAGTGACACAGGATACTTTTTTTTTTTCTTTTTGAAGAGGCACCAGTTACTCAGTTCAAGAGGATTCCTGGGTACCTTAGTCCCGAGGTCAAAGGCAAGGATGTGGATTTCAGGAACCTCTTGCCTCACAGTTCTGCAAACCTGGAGAATCCATTGCTCTGGTTGTACTTGCTTGAGCTTTTTACTTACTTCCAACTGCTCTCCATATCCTCACTGGACCTGACTTGGCTTTCCTTGGTTGAATGTCTTAATAAAATGTAAACGGAATTAGGAGGACTGTGAGTGTGTGTGTGTGTGTGTGTGTCTTCTAAGTGAGGTACATCCTCCAAGTCACAGCTGGCCCATTAGAAAAAAGAAATATAGTAAAATGAGTAAAATATATTCTCATTCACAATTTCCTAGAGGCCCCTTGGTTGTTAATTGAAACTTTTGTCTACTTTATTGAACAATAAAAGTGGCAGCAACTACTCCCAGGTGTCCTTCAGAATTAAAAAGAGGATAAAGGGTTCCTGGCAAAGGTGACAGAAATTAATGCAGTGAGCCCAGCTATCAAACATTCTGATATGTGAATTGCCTGATATTTTTATAATGCTGTCTTATGATTGGAAATGTTATCGCTTCTATTGAATCAATAGAAAATGTTAAAGCTCCACAGAACCCCAATTACAAACTAAAGCTGGAAGGTTAACATCTGGGAGCAGCAGAGATAGAAACAATCTCTATTGTCATACCTTCCTGACAAGTAAATGTCAGAAACATAATGCCTTTGCCTGGTCTCAGCATGAAGCACATGTAAAAGAGTGATTGTAAGGCTGCCTCAAGTCAAATCGCCTGTCATCTCAGCTTTGACACGGAATTACTTTTGTTTTATGCATCTATTAACCTTGAACTATCAGCATTTGTTTTAATGTTCCAGGTTGAATGACCTAAATGTTCTTCTCTCACTCAGAGGGGATCTGTGAGAGGGGAGAGCAGGTGGCCAGAGTTGGAGCTGGTCTTTTGGGAAGGCAGAGTGAATGTGACCGGAAGGACCACCTTCCTCCCAAATGGCGATGCTCTGCTTTGAAATCCATTACAAGGGTATTCTTGTGTGTTTTAAACAGTTGCCCTTTTCCTCAGAGTCTCCTGTGGAAATGTGAACATCACACATCATGGAGAGATCACATATGATCATTGATCATACGATTATCACACAATCTATTTGGAAGACATCCTTGACACAGTCCGTATGGGAGGGGCAGAGGGAAAAGATAACCTCTGTTTCTTACAGTGGAAGATAAGGCAAGGAGTGATTAAGTAACTTGACTTTGACCTGAATCCTGATGTCATCTCATTTCTCATCTCTTTTCACTCTTGTTAGACCTTGCATATTAAATGCTTTGCATCTCACACATTACCTTCGGTATCATCCTTTAAAGAATATCCATTTCAGGTTCATTTCAACATTACACTAGATAAGGCAAATTGGACAGTTTTGTGACTGGCTCCAGAACTTCTGTTCTAGTGCTTTGTGTGTGTGTGTGTGTCTGTGTGTCTGTGTGTCTGTGTTTGCTTAATCCCAAGGCAACTTCAGTTTCATCCAACTCATGGCCCCAAATTATGAAGTAATTATTTTTCTTGTATTGTTTTATTCAGTGCTGTGTATCTGAGTCTGGGCTCTAGAAATCTTATTTTGCCCTTGATTCAATATTTCGTGTACCCAAAAGCACATTTTGAGCATAATTTTCTCTAATCTTATTGTCCCAGATGAGCTTGTTCCTTTTTGAGGTCCAGCTTCTTCAGCTGGACTTCTAGGCTGGATGTAGCTCAGTTTTCCTAAGAAGGAAGTAATGCAGTGGAAGGTTTTATCTGAACTGTGACCTATCTTCAACACAAACTCTTTACAGCGATCAGAAAACTTCTGAGTCTTCCTATCTGCATTCTCATCCACCTTTCCATAAGGCCAATTTTCTGCATTTCTAAAATCTTGAATTCTCAACTAATTTGCAAAGAGAGGTGACTAACATACTTTGCCTTTCCTGGTTCAGGATCCTGTCTCTATTCAGTTCCTGAAGTTTCCTTCATGACTTATCCGGGCACGTATTCATGGCCACTCTCTTTTTCCCATCAATCACAAACTCTGAGCATGGGGTCCTGGGGCACATAATCATTCTCTTAGATAGTAAGCCTTTCTATGGTGTATACTATGTGCCAGTAACTACTATCAGAATTTAAGACCTGTAACCTCATGGACTTTACATAAGAATCTTATAAGATAGAAAGTCTTATGTTCCCCATTTTATAGATGAAAAAACTGAAGTTCAGAGACGTGAAGCCTGAAGTCTTAGAGTTAATAATTAGTAGAAGCTGGAATTGAACCCAATTTGCTTTTAATCTCTGCTGCACAACCACCCCACCAGCCACCTAAGGAGCTAAAGTTTATTAAAAAAAAAAGAAGAAGAGAAAACATTTATTTGAACACCTATCATAAACTAGACACTGGGAATATTTAATATAAATATGTTATTTCATCCTCACAAAAACCATATATTATAAAGACTCAACATCGAGGGAAAGTAACTTGCACAAGGACATACAGTTGCTAAAACTCTGATTCCAAACTCCAAGTATATATAACACTTGATGGGGTATTCACTAGTGATGTTGTGGCATAGAAAGTATGCAGTGAAGAATTTAGGGTTTTCATCCTAAAAACTGGAGGAGTAACCAAAGCCATACATTCTATCCCAACGAGCCCTGTTCCTGGACACCAACATTTTCCTGTAACCCTTTCCATTTCCAGAATCATTATCTCTATCATCACTTCATTTTAATAAACCTCTTTTGCCAGAAGTGACTATCTTTATAGCAGGGATGAACATTGCATGGTCAGATAAGGAAGTTTTAAGACAATAGTTTTGAGAATGAATTAATGCAATTTGCAGCAACATGGATGGACCTAGAGATGATCATACTAAGTGAAGTAAGTCAGGCAGAGAAATACAAATACCATATGCCATAATTTATATGAGGAATCTAAAAAAAAAAAAAAAATGATTTAAATGAACTTATTTACAAAAGAGAAACAGACTCACAGACATCGAAAACAAACTTATGGATGTCAAAGGGGAAAGGGAGGAAGGGATAAATTAGGAGTTTGGGATTAACAGATGCACACTACTAAATATAAAATAGATAAACAACAAGGACCTACTCTATAGCACAGGGAACTATTCAATATCTTGTAATAACCTATAATGGAAAACAATCTAAAAAAGTATATATATATATATATATATATACATATGTATATATATATATATATATATATATATGTATATATATAAAGTGAATCACTTTCCTGTACACCTGAAACTTAACACAACATTGTAAATCAACTATACTTCAATAAAAAAAGATAATAGCTTTGAAAAACATGGCATCTCAAAGTCAAATTAGGTATGTGTTTAGTAAGCTCAACTTTATAAAAACAGATTTCAGTATTCATGTTGCGGCTGTATATTTTAGAGTCTTGATTGCCCTACAATCAGACCCCATGTTTATATTTATTTCTTTCCTTTGTGAGAACATCAGCTTTTGTGAACTGTTTCAAATTAGCTCAATTCTGAAAGCAAGGTGGCTGACCCCAGCTTCTATTGAACCATAGCAACAGAAAAATCAAACTGTAGTAAGTGACTTCATTTTTCTATAAGTAACTATAAAAATACTGTCCACTAGTTTGGAAAAGTACTGTCTTGGTGAAATAATGCTTGTGGCCAAGAATTGAATAATTACTGTAACACTCATTTGACAAAATTCTCTTTGAAGTAGAAAAAGTTTACATTGAAGGAAACTAGAGAACAAGATTTGATTATGACAGTATTTCTCTGTTTCAGGCCAGAGGACATTTAAAAAGATGTGTACTGCAAGAATGATTGGATGAGTGTCAACAGATAAAGCAATTTTAGTGCACGATGATGGGGATAACTGTAAAAAGACACAATATTACTCATATCACAAAGCTCTAATTCACATTTATGCCAGCAGTCCTGTGCACCAAATTGCTTATTTTCTCTGTTGTATTCTGGAGCCTTAGGATCAAAGAACTTTAAGTCTTGCAGACAAGTTTATGAAAACCCAAACAGTTTGAGGAGAATCGTTACCCTTGGAGGTCACCCTGAAATAAGAGCATTGCTCATTTGCCTTCTCTCTTCTATTTTAACTCAGAAAGAGCACTAATCATTGTAAGATAAAGTATTATCAGATGATTGAGTTAAAATCCATTGTTTGTGTTCAGGTTGTATAAAATATATACAAGTACAAATGTACATATATGGGGTGTGTGTGTGTGTGTGTGTGTGTGTGTATATATATATATATATATATATATATACACATAGAGAGAGAGACAGAGAGACAAGAGAGATAGAAAGAATCAACCAATATATATATTATCATATGTCTAGCATTGTACAAGGGTCAGTGGGGTAGGAGATGCAGGAAAGTTCATCACTTAGACTCAACTGTCCACAGAACTTGCTTTTTAATTAGAAGACAATTGCATGCACATGAAATCAAAAAAATGGAAAAATAGTACATAGCTGCATATTATATTTAGTAACATAGACTTATCATTTCAGAAACTCAAAAATTCCCTGATCCAAAGACTTGGAAAAGAACAGAGAGGTGTGGAATAAAAGCCCTGCCAATTACATACAAGCAATTGGCTCATTTATGTATTAAGACAATATTTATCAGTAACTTTTGCAAAAAGTGAGGGAGATTTAAAAAATGAATACAGCACAATCTCTTTCCTTAAAGAGCTTACAATTTAGTGGGAGAGATGGACAAGTAACAAGCATCCAGTGCCCAATACATTACATGGTTGTAAGCACAAATTGCTGCATGTATTATTCAATTTACAAACAAACTTTGTGCTAGCTTTATCTGCTCTACAGGTGGACATTATGTTTGCAAGAAATAAGCAACAACAATAAAATGATAAAATAGGAGAATAGGGATTTTGCAGTGCTGCTTCTACTATTGAGGCTTCTAGCCTTCAAGTAATATCCTCATGCAAAAATTTAAGAAAAACCTAACTTCTGTATTACAAGCAACAGCAAAAAAATAATTCTTTACTTACTGCCTTGCTAATCTTTATATGACAATATAATACCCAAGAAATGAGTGATTGGATAGATGAATAAATGATCCCTTTCTCTTTTAAGACATAATCTCATAATAGTTAATGTCACTAAGGTTCATTCCTTAATAATTTAATTTCTTCATTTTTCTTTTCAATTTTTCACAATGTAATTTAAACATCATATCTGTTTGTCTTTGTTTTCTCTGGGTAAGATTTTTGAGAACAAATTCTACTCTAGGCCATTTGTAATCTTATTCATACCATAAAATAATACTATGTATATAATAATTGCAACCCATCTCCTGAGAAAACACACACACTAAATATCTTGATATATCAAGGATTAAGATGGATCTAGGTATGAAACCAAGTTTCACCAAGCACAAAACTGTGATTATGACCAAGAGATGGCCCAAACTTCAGTTTTTTCATCTGTTAGATGAGGGATATGCTATCTACCCAATAAGGATTTTGTGAAAATTACATAGAATGACATCTGTAAAAAGCCCATAAGAATGCTTTGTCCAAGAAATGCCAGATCTATTTCTTTGGTATCCCACACACTCATACACACACAGGTAATGAAAGAGGTGTTGCATTCAGGGTCATTACCCACTGACACACATGGTGTAAGGTGCTCAGTAGAACAGAAGATGAGTGATGCCCTTTGAAACTGGGGAAAGTAATTACCCGAATAGGGTCTGTTGGGTTCTGAATTATTGAAACCAACAACCGTCATTATTCCATTCAAATGGTGGAACTGGGGCTTGGTCTAGTGATATGAATAAATATCAATCTGGTACATGACTGGACACTATGTATATAATATATAAAGTCCATTGATGGTAAAATCATACACCACATGTAATATCAGTGCTATGTACTATAGTATTTTAGAATAAAATATCTACTTTGGTCAATTTTTTTCATACTTTTCTTTATGTTCTGTCCCTTTGGCAATTACACATAAACTACTTCTCTGTGCTTTATATTTTACTATATTCTCATTATTTCTAAATATATGTTATATATGTATATATATTATTTTCTCTGTGCCTTTCTTTATGTCATTCTCCTGATCGGTATTTTCTTCCACATCGTCTCTGCTCTTCTGAACTCTTCCAGGCTTTGAGAAACAAACTTATTTACAAATTCCAGTCTCATCAGGGGGCCTTCTTCCTTCTGCCCTCACATAGTTGATCTTTCCCTGGGCAGCTTTAGAACTCAACATCCATACCTTATTGAGTTCTTGAAAAACAATTCAAGGTAGACCATTTACTCTATTTTTATACATCTGGTTGTCCAACTTTATAACTGTTACAATCTGCTTCACAACATGGACCATGAATACAGTTCAGGCACTTTAATATTTCTAATTAATATTTTATTTCTCTCAAGAGCTCCTAACAAGAATGTGTTCTCTTTTTTGAGTCTCAGCCACCCTGCATCCCCATAACCCAAGACTGGAGGTAGAGTAGGGGCTGAGTCTAATAAGACTACCTCCAACATTGCTTCTTACTCTCACATGATCTGACAGTTAAAGAGTGACCCTTAAGAGCTGGGTCTTGCAGCAATATCTCCCTGACTCATTTAGTTTATTGTGTAGGCAATGGGATTCCTTAAGGAAAAGGATCCAGTTCCTTCAGACTAAGTTTCATCAACAATGCACCATTGTCAAACTCCCTATGTATTACAGGCCCGTGTGTACCCCGATTCTGTTCTGTTACAAGACAATCACAAAATAATGGGTTAGTTTTAGTTACCCTTCTTTACCACATTTGGCCTGGTTTAGCCACAGGGACTGGCTAGGAGATAATTTCCAGTCTCAGCCACTTCCCTGACTGGAACCAGCTTTCCTCCCAGTGCCTCCTATACCTTTACCTTAAGCCAAGGTCTAGGATCAACTTCTTGATTTTCAGGGCAATTTATACAAGAGTTTCATGGTCTATTCCTTCTACAAACTTTGGGGGCAGTCACCCTGTCCAGTGACTAGGTCTTCTTCAAATTTTGGGCATTAGGAATCAAAAATCTTCACTTCTAGAACACCTTTAGGAAAATGAAAGTCTTTGGGCAAAATTATTCACCTTTTTTGCAAGAGCAGTTTAATTTACCATGAGTCTCAGAGAGTGACAACACTGATCGAGTCATGAAATATTTTTTTTAAAGATTATTTTTAAACAGTGGAAGCCTACCCATTTTACAGTAAAAAAATCTGATTATTCATACAACCCTTTCATTTAAAAAAGAGAAGGTCTTCCCTGGTGGCGCAGTGGTTGAGAATCTGCCTGCCAATGCAGGGGACAGGGGTTCGAACCCTGGTCTGGGAAGAGCCCACATGCCGCGGAGCAACTGGGCCCGTGAGCCACAACTACTGAGCCTGCGCGTCTGGATCCTGTGCTCCGCAACAAGAGAGGCCGCAATAGTGAGAGGCCCGCGCACCGCGATGAAGAGTGGCCCCCGCTTGCCGCAACTAGAGAAAGCCCTCGCAGAGAAACGAAGACCCAACACAGCCATAAATAAAATTAAAAAAAAAAAAATTAAAAAAAAATTAAAAAAATAAAAATAAAAAAGAGAAAAGCTAAAAGAGAACAGGCAAATAAAAACAACATAAGAAGAAAAACATATATCCTCTCTTCCTAACTAAAGGCAATTATCTTAAGTATCTTCTTTGTATCTTCAGAAATTAGCACTGCATTTGCACATAATATTCATCAGGATATAAAAGCATATAAGCATCAAAATTAGGTATGGGAGGAAACTTAGAGACAGAAAACTTGAAATCATACTTGAGCTGTGACTAGCCCAAGGTCATCACACTAGTTTGTATCAATAGAGTAAACATATTTCACTGATTATGATAATATCCAGTTTAAATATTGTTTTGCTAAACTGTGAAGACCTCAAAGAGGAGGACCTCAACATTAACTTCTCTTAACTTTCCTATAGTAGTTAATACAAGTATGTATAGAGTGGACACACAGTGGTTTATTTCACAAGTTTATGTTGAAAGAATGAAGGAAAACATGAAATTTTTATATGTTGTTCTATTTCTTCCCACGCAATTTCTACATGTCATCTTGAAAATATAGACGGAGCTTAATATGAAACATTACAACTGGATTATATGGATCATACTTTGTAAATTATTTCTTACTCTTTGACAATCTAGATAAAGTAAAATGCTAGTGGCAGGCAGAAAAATTATGACATGAAAAATTTATTTTCTATCTATTGTTGTCATATTTATTGACATTTTCAATGAATGTACTTATTTTGAAATAGCTTACACCATTTCCATATGAATCATTGCTGAAACTCAAGAAAAACAGCTAGTATCATTCAAGAATGGCCCCGTGTATAAATGAAGAAAGAAAAGTATGCCATTAGCTATCTTTCTGTGTTCCCTTTCCATGCTCCTTTAATCCTTTCAGAAATATCCCTTTGTCCACACTTAATGCCTGTTTAATGCTTATTGGCTACCTGAAAACCAATTCACTTGAACATGTTCCTTCCACCATGAAGCCACTGAGGACTGAGGTAAGGTTCCACAGCAGTCTCTGAGTTAATCTCAAGTCAAAACAGAACCTCCTGCTCCACTGTCCTAGCAAACCAGAATGTAAGACGTTCAGAAGTTTCTTCCATTGAAAATTCTCATTTTAATACATATATATATATATATCTCCAGATTCAAGAATGCATGTGAAGAATTATTAGTGGATGGAAGGCACCTGAAAATTCTAGAGACTCTATAACCATTTGAAAAAAAGATTTTTTTTTTTTGTATTATAGGGATAACTGTGTCTATATCCCAATGGTTTTAAACTTTAACAATTACCAAAACTGTGCTCACTCTGAAAACATGAATAATATTCCTATGATTGAAAGCAACCAAGGTTTATAGTAACTTTAAGGGCTATTAAGCAAGTTCCTATATGAATCCAGAGAACAAATTGTATAAGCATTTAGAATGTGCTGATGATAAAGGGATTCATAAAAGTTGTTATGCTGATATTATATTGATGGATGTTTGAATATAAGGTGAGTTATTAACCAGGGAAAGTGAAACTAATGTTTAAGTGTTATGATATATGTGTAATTGAAAGTGAATTTTCTTGGCAAAATGGGGGGCACAATGAAAGAGAAGAATGAGTGAGTTCAAATCAAGATAATAACACAGATAAATCCATTTGCAATGCCATTATAAGTAGCCAAGTTTTACACAAAGCCAAGAAGTTTAACCCCTAAAGAAATCTAGTCCAAAAATATTTGAAGTGTTGTATCGGTTTGTAGTATTTCAGTAGATGACACTCAGTTCTGCTTCTTAATTAGATCTATGCAGTCATCTTTCTTCCTCCTCTTCACCATGTCTTTTTCAATGTTTTTGCAGCTGCATATCAGTAAAACTAGTGGATGAGTCATTTACATTCTCTTTGGATGCTGTCCTAATTATTGAAAAACTAGAGTTCTGCATCCAAACCACAAAAGTTTGTTTAGAGTGTGGACTCTAAAGGCTTATCCATTTGCCCCACAGCATAAACTTGGACCTAATAATGGTTGGAAAGTGGAGACACAAAGACACATGGACACATTTCTGATTCTCCTCTTCTGTTACTTTCCTCCATGGCCCTGTTGCCTTTTCTGCAAAACTACACTTCATCACAAGACCAGGGCATAAAGTGGAGAGGAAATGCTCACCTGCCAATACATATCCAAAAGAGACCTCTCCCTTCTACTTTCTAGTAATGCTGTCCACACCCATCATTCACATTTTCTAAGCAGTTTTATATTATTAACCTGGTCACCTAATCTGTGCATGTAGGTATACATGCTTTTTCTCTTTTACTTCTAGTCTTATCTTTATGGATACAAAAATGAACTTTAAAGGTGCAGAAGATATTTTTTTCCCTGTTTCATATTTCATGCTCAAGTAATCTGATACGAATATATATATGTATATTTACATATACATATATATATATATATATGAAGACTAAGGGACTATTTTTGACTATTTTGAGCAAGACTTAATAAGCGTGGTAATGCTGAGGTGGTGTTGTTTTTACAGTCGGTTAGTTGGTTAAAGCCAAACAAGCCTATACTAGAGGGAAGAAGAAGAAAACCTATTCTACTACTTGAAGAAAACAAGGTAACTTCAAAACATGTTAGAGAGAAAGCAGAGTCATATGGAGTTCTCCCACAACGAAGTTTTTATTCACATTTTATGCTGTAGGAAAAACTTGAGACCAGGAAATGGAAAGTTGTTCAGCATCTAATCAGCTTAAACTCTCCAAATTAAAAAATAAACATAAAAAATAAATGTTGACAATACTGTATTATAGGATAATTGACAAAAAGTTTTTAAATCCTGAAGAGAAAGATATTTTTCTTAAAAAAGATTAATAACTGAAGAACAGAAAATGTCAAACATCAAACAATTATATCACTTCCAGTTTATACAAATTTATCCCCTGTCGAAACAAAATATAAAGAAACCAGAAAAAGTGGATATTGGGAATAAAAAGGCTATATTGTTGTTTTATTATATTGAAATTCTATAGTATATTATTAAATAGATAATTGATGAATTCATTTGGATCTGTTATGGCAAACTGTCCTTGCAAACATTTTCTAAGGTACATTGTTAGAAACAGTGAATTCCTTAGATCTAGGTTGTATTGCTTTTGTATAACTTCTCCCAATGTCTCACGTAACGTCCTTATTGTTAAGTGGGAAAATGTGAGTTATATGATAGTGCCAATATGTAGATTTATAGTTAGTGAAAAATTTACTCCAGCTGCTCTCCCATTTAAAATGTCATAAATAGGTCTTTACCAACCTAAGAATTACTACACTTCTGCCCTTGGCCTTGCAAAACAAAGATACATCAAAAATTTAAATAAAAATATCAAAGGTTTATTTATCAAAATTGTGGTTATACAAACTATAAGAAAAATAAATAATGCCATAGGTGATTTTAGATTCAAAATTGTTCTCCTGACTGAGATATTAATGCATCATCAATAGGATACCATAAAATTGGAATAAATTTCATAGTTTTTAATTTAGCTCCAGAAAGGTTAATTTTTAAAGTTTTGGGTAGTGAAAAACTGGTTTAAAAGCTGTCATGTAGAAAGATCTGAGATTTTTAGCTCAAGGCCAACTAATAGGAAGCCATATTGCAATGCAATTGAACTTAGACTTCATTAATGTATGGATTTTGTTGACGTAATGAGAAGTCATTGTTCTGCTGCATTTTACATAGATCATATCACCTCTGAAGCTCATGCCTCACTAGTGGTTCTGCATTTTAGGGAAGCACTGGCAAAATGAAGAGTCGGAGTCAGAGGAAGTTGTTCAATATTGAAAACTGTCTAGAAATTAAATTGCTCTAATTACTATCAAAGAAACTGGGTATATTCAGCCTGAAGATTAAACTAAGGGTCATTAATATAAAAAAACACTGACAAAAAGAAAGGCAAAATGTTTTATTTCTTCTCTTCCAAACAACTTAACTTAAACCATTGCAAGGAAGTTACAAGGATTCTGGATTTGACTCAAATGAGTTTTCAACAATTGAAGAGTTTGTCCTCTGTATGATGCAGCACAGAACTACTCTTACTGAGATATTCAAGCAAAGATAGTATATATATATATGTGTGTGTGTGTGTGTGGAAAGAGTTATGAGGAATGTTGCTCTGGTGAAGGGTTGTATGAGAAGACTTCCATGGTCCTTTTTAGTTCAAAATTATATGATTCTACCTATGCATTGAACATAAATAGTACATGCTTGTTGTGAACAGGTGCTGAAGAAGTACCCCAGATATCAGGAAAAATGGAAAATTGCCCTCTGCCTTCAGTATTTTTTTTTAAATTATTTATTTATTTATTTATTTATTTATGGCTGTGTTGGGTCTTCGTTTCTGTGCGAGGGCTTTCTCTAGTTGCGGCAAGTGGGGGCCACTCTTCATCGCGGTGCACGGGCCTCTCATTATCGCGGCCTCTCTTGTTGCGGAGCACAGGCTCCAGACGCGCAGGCTAAGTAATTGTGGCTCACGGGCCTAGTTGCTCCAAAGCATGTGGGATCTTCCCAGAGCAGGGCTCGAACCCGTGTCCCCTGCATTGACAGGAAGATTCTCAACCACTGCACCACCAGGGAAGCCCCTGCCTTCAGTATTTTTGTCCCACCATTTATATACTCTTTCTAACACACTGTGATAAACTGACTTAAAGAAAATAACCTTTCTATAGGTAATGCTAATTGATTTTATGTAATTATTCATCAAATAAACCATTTTTACATTTATAGAAATTGCATTGACAGAGTTAATACTCTTTTCTTCTTTAAAAAAAAATTGACCTCTATCTTCATTTATTAAACAATTAAAAATTTTAAATTAATGTAATGGAACATTAATTATCATTCACATCACCTACATAAATAGTAATAATTATACACACGTATCCCCACATACACATAGTAGAAGAGAGATTGACTGTTACGGTTTTTATTAAGGGTCATTTTTCCAACTGGTTTGTCACTCTGGAAATGACCATATTGACAACTCAGAATTGGTGTGGCCTCTTTTTCTGCCTAGAAAAAATTAAGAAGAAACAGAAAAGGGGGCATCAGAAACCTGCTATGATCTGGCACAAAAAGCATGCTGATGAATTTGAATTCTGTGGTGCACAATTTTGCATATTCAAACTACTTTAATGTAAGTGTCTTACTAAGTATTTGGGATGGTTGTATACTCTCAACACCTGCTATTTGTGAAGGACTGAAAAGAACCACTATTGGCTTTTATGAATCATGGAAGAGTAGTTAAAATGCAGTTGGTTTTTCAAGATGTTTGGGAGCAAACACCCCAGTGTCTCATGGAGGTTGAGTGGCAGCACAGGTTGTGGCACAGGCAGCAGTTTCAGCATCAGAAGGACCAAGGTGATGCTCCAGCTGCACCACTTAATATTTGTGAGGCTTTGAAAAGGCCCTGTATGAATCTCACCTTCCTCATCTAGAGTCTCAGAAGAGCTTTTCTTCTTTACCTATCACCCCGAGTTGTTTTGAGGATCAAAAAAAAAAAAAAGAAACTATTTTTGGGGGGACTTATTAAAAGACAGAACAGAGTAAGGCATTATTATCCTCAATGCACATGTGCTTTGCTTCATAATATCTTAGATTCATTTGTTTGGCTTTTGGTCTCTTAAACGTTCAAAATTTATATTGAGCCATTTACAATGGCTCAGAAATTGCTTATTTTCAGGAACTAGAAAAGGCATAACTCTTAGAAGTCACAAGAAAATAGACATGTGATAGGGTAGAATAGGAGGTGGCCAAGCTCTTCTGGCAGCTGGAGAAAAACTGCCTGTATTTGTACTATGTGAATGTGGTAAACCAGTAAATGCAAGGAGAAACATCTGCTTCATGCTTAAGATAACAGTTTGAGTTGATTAGCAAGATTAAATCTTGCTCCAAATTGACAAACTTTCAAAACCTCATCCTCAGTCTTTTCTAAGCAACCCAACAACCTCTTGTCCTTAAATAGCTTTATTTCTAGAGTTTAATAGTCACTTGGGGTAAAATTATCTGGTCAAGAACAGAACTTATGATGATTATGTCTGGTCTAAAGTTAATAAGGCCTAATGTATACTTTACAAAAACAACTAACAGAAAAGGTGAAAGGGAATCAATAACCCACAACCTTTCCCTCTAAATGACTTTAAGTAGTGACTTTAAAAGGTTCCAATTTTTTCTAAATTGGTATTTGTAGAGTAGGTTTCATGAAAAGGCTCAGACTTAAGAATGTCCACTGAAAGCTGTGCTAACTCTTTAACCTAACCTAGTTAAGAACTATTTGTGGGTAACGGAGCTGTGACATAATGTGTGGTAGACTGGGAGATGAGGAAAGTATAGAATAATTTTCAACAGACACTGACTGTAAAAAAAATTCTGATTTCTCTGGCATATTTCAGTGGAGAAGTCTTCTCATTTTTCTATATTTCTGGATCCATCATTATTCATTTTTATTCTATGCAAGGCAGAAAGACCCTAAATAGAGTGGGGAAAAGTACCATATTTTTGCTAGCAAAACTGAGAGTAAAAACCCTTTAATTAAAAGAATAGGCTGTGCTGGTAATAAATTTAGCCAGACTAACTGTTCTTCTGTCTGAAGATCACCAGACTATCTGTAAGCCTGTACAGGCACATTTGCAGGCTTGAGGGTCATGCCAAAGCTGGTTTCCATCAGAGACCTTGTTTTAAGATCTCTTCAACATGGGACTGAAGAAGCAAATTTAAGGTCAACTGCTGTTGTTATAGTTACAACAAACTCCAATGTGTATCATAATGGCTTTGTTTGGAAATAATAGAATAGAGTCAATCATGGTTTGAAGCTGTTGACAGTAGAATTATTTTCACTGCAGACATTTTATTGGTATTATCTTTATCAGCCTCATCACCATCATTCTCATCATAATCGTCAAGTTCTTGCTACACACTGAGCTAGTAGAGATAGAAAGAAGAGTTAAGTCACATCCTCTGCCTCTGAAAAGTCATTTTGAAGGGATAGCACATATGCATAGAAGACCCAGTAATGATTCTATATAGAATGGTATCAAACAAGATACACAGGAGTTTATGGAAGAAACATCATTGGGAGCTAAAGAGAACAATGGACAAACCTACATTCATTCATTTATTCATCTGCTCAACAATGTTTTATTTTATCAGTTAGAAATATATTTGTCTGAAATTAACGGAAAATGTAAGATTGGCTAAAATAAATAGTTTTCGCTGTTGTTGTTGTTGTTGTTGTTATTCTCCCATAATAAGAACAAATGGTAGGTCTAGCTATGCCATCAAGGACACAGATCATTTTTATCAGTTGTCGCATTCTAAGTGTGTTGGCTTCTGCTCCATAACTATTACCTCTCCTTTACTCGATATCGCTATAGCTCTGGGTAGTACATCTGCAATCAAGGTAGAGTGAGGTAATAAGGGCATGAAATAGTAAATCGCCAAAAGTGGTGGAGGAGAATGGAGTAAGGAAGGTAGGAAGACTGGGGGAGAAGAAATAAAAATAGAAGATAAAGAAGTTATATAAAGGGAGTTAAAAGAGAATTATTTCAGGTAGGTGGGGCAGTGTAAGCAAAAGATTAGACGGAGAATGATAATGCTTTGTTTTGGATAAAAATTAGCAGCACAACAGGAATGTCTATTATAGGATATCAATTTAGCTAAAATTATTTATATATCTTGCTTTATAAGAGTGGCACATCTGTGATCTCAATTACCAGTTGAAGATTGCCAGGCAAAGATGAAAATAAAATGAAGGAACCTATCATGAGAATAAACCACACCCAAGGAGTTCTTAGAATTTGATTTAAGAACAGAATCGGGAGCCGCAGGCAGGCAGGCAGCAGTTAGAAACAGGTAGGTTTCAAGATTCAAAGTAAATAATCATATCAGAATCTATTCTTATTGATTAGAAATACTAAAGTCTCAGAGGTCAAGCCAATGCAAGTGGGTGAAGAGTGGTCGGGAATCTGATGGAAATTTGCCACAATGAAAAGAGTTTAAGAATAAGTCATCTTAAGTTTAAGAGTTCAAGAATAAGTCACCTACTCAAAAAAATATATATTTAAACCCCTAGTCTGTAGGTGAAGGTAAGAGCAGCACATTGACCTGACTGGAACTGTACTAAGTACAGTTGTGACATGGACAGATTCTAATATCACTTATAAACTATTGTCAGCAAAACAGTACTCTCTAGGTTTTTGTTTGTTTGTTTGTTTTTTAATTTGGAGCCAGATAATATATGTTTGATCTAAATACACTTTCAAATGGATCTAACTATTCTCCACCCCTGTACCTTATCTTATTTTGGACAAATCTTCTTGGCTCACTTTATGCATTACATTTATCGAATCTGCTAGAAATCCTGTGACATAGATGTATATATTAAGGGCTGTATAAAATCAGTTCTACTCAACCATACCTAATAACTCACCAGGGCCTAGTATTACTTTTCTCTGTTCTTTAGAGATGCACTGACTTTTCATCTAGTCATTTCTTGCAATCTGTTAGAAATTGAGGGTGATAAAAATATGTATTAATTTTGTTCAATCAATTTTGTTCAAGGATGTTTTCCTTAGTCATTCCAGTCTTTTCTGACTCCAAAAGACACACACACACATGCACACACACATTTTATTGCTACTTTTGCACTGTAAGCAGGCCATTTTTCATTATCTATGCAAAGTCTTAGACTACTTAACTGTAAAAGTCCACTGCAGGCCATCTTCTGGACTTCAAAAGAAATACACTCCATTGCCTCTATAAAAGGACTTTTCTATACTGTATCAGAATATGCTCCATGGTGGTTTGCCTGCTCTGAGATTCCATCCTGTCAGTAAGCACCATTTTATACTGACATACCCAGTGGAGGTTACAGTTTTTCTATACTCACATAGAAATGATCCCCAAGATAGAAAAAAATCACACAATTTTCTCTTTAATTCTTTGAGAAATCCGTGAGTTTTATTATTGTAATTATATCTCAGTTAATTACTTAGTAGCCTAAGTTCATGTGTTTATTTTATTTTACTATGATTCCAGACACCTCAAGAAAATCTCTAGGAAAAAAAAGTTTTAATAAAAGCATGAGGCTGTCAAGTGTGTCTGTTTCCCTTCCTGTTGATTACCTACATATGGGTGACAAATATTAGCCCTCTTGCTGGAAATTAGCTTGTCTTCACATGATAAATTAAACTAGGAAAAAAATTTTTAAGGAAACAGATAACTAGGTGAAAGTTAGAGATAAGAGCACCCTCCATTCCAGTTCTAGAAAACTGGGGATTCAGCACAGTCCATTCAAACTCACATATTTACTGAAGGCCAACTCAGAGTCTAAAACTTCTAATAAGTCTAATTTGGGTTACGGAGGAGGAAGTTTAGAAAGGGCTTTTTCTTCTTAGAAAAAATTTTATTCTTGAAAAAATAATATTGTTCTTGAAGCCAAATACATACAGCTGATTCACTTCACTGTACAGCAGAAACTAATACAACACTGTAAAGCAATTATAATCCAAAAAAAAATGACATGCAAATGGCATATTTCTCTAAAGAAAGTGCCTCCGTAGCTTCACAGAGCTCATTTGGGATTATCTGCCATCTCCGTATTGGCCAATTACATTAACAAACACTTGAGGTTAAGATCCACATTCTGCTTTGTACTGTCCCCTTCTATACAAACATAGCTAAAGTTAACCCAAACAGAAATAAATAAGATTTGAGTTTTCTGCTTTATTGTCATGTCAACTTCTGGTTTAAACATTTCAACCAAGAATTTTTCTTGAGTGAGAATCAGCCCACTAAAGTAGAGTAAATATTTTCCTCATATTTTTTTTTTCTTTTTCTTTCATTTAATCCCTTCTCTCTCAATAAAAAGATTTTGTCTTTCTGTTGTCCTGTCACAATGCTCCTAAATAGCTACAAGAGATAACTCATTGTAAAACTTGTTCTCACTGATGATGTGGCAATAGTGCATGGACAGCCTAAGATGACAGCACAGGTTTCCTAAAATCATACATCATAGTAGGTAAGTTGTTCAGAGTTATTCTGATGTGTTAATTAAATGCCTTTATATCCTGAGCCAATTAAAAACAAACAATCCACTTATAATAGAAATAGAGCATTAGGTGAAATGAAAAGTTCCTCAAGAAATGGTGACTAATAGGAATTATGTCCTCCTTTCAGCCAGCCCAACAAAAATTGCCTTACTGAGTCATTTTTGACTTGAAATAGTTTCCTTTTCTCAGTCTATAAAGCCATGAATGCAGATTTGTGTTTCTTATGGTTGCCATTAATTTGGAAGCTGTCACTGCATCTGGGAGGGCCTGTTGTGACTTTGCAGGACCATATTTAAAAATATAACCAGAGGCAAGAATTTCTCTAGAGTTAGTGAGGTGTATTTTAGATTCTGACAGAGAGGTAAGCTCAGGACTTAAAGCAGCAACCAAACTTTTCAGGATCACAGAAGCAAAATTACCTTTATTTATTTGTCTAGGAAAGAAGAGGAGGAAGGGAATACAGAACTAGAAAAGCTTCTTACCATATTTCACTATGCTGGTAGAGCTCTCAAGAAAAAAATAAACCAAAAATCAATGTTAAATATAAGCCATGATTATACATAAAAATTACATATTTATTTCCCTGAATAAATGATATTAGGCCAATGTTTTCATTCAATCTATAGTTCCATTTTTGTTTCATGTTACCAAAGAAATTGTTTCTCTTGGGAGGTCACTCTTTACCCTATTTTCTGTCTGAGACTAGTCAAATAGGAACAGACATTTCCCAGAGTTATTGAGAGAGGAGATATCAAAAACATTATACATGTACCTCTAACTTTGCTTTAAGGATGTAGGCATACACATGGAATAATTGTTAATTCATGGATTCCAAGTAGCATGCTCAGTTAATCAGAATGCCATAGAAAAGGCTGCATTTAACACCAGGCTACAATTTAACTCTCCAATATTAATGTGCAATTCTGTATGTCACTTAAGCTGGCTTCTACAGTTTTCTCATTCATAGTATCATATTTATCGTGTGCTTCAGCTTACACAAAGCCCTAACTGTAAAGTATCCTATCACATATATCTATCTCTATTTTAATGCATCGTCTCTACTGAATTCCCATTTTTTTCAATGCAAAAGTGATAGATATTTTTTTCTTCTAAAAGGTCAGTTGGTTTGCCCAAAATAATTTTTTGAATAAACTTGAATATACACTTTACAGCTTATACCAATATTAAACAAAATATTTTAAATATTGAAATACAAAACACAAACCATAGAAAGCTAGAAAGAAATGAATATATCTGTGTATACAATCTTAGGATGAAGAAGAACTTATTTAAGCAATGACACAAAAATAGATACTGTAAAGATAGGATTGTATAGTATTTAAAAAATACTCTCAGAGGTCAAACCATTCTAATTCATTCTAATTCTGTCTCTATTACTGACAAACTATATAACTTTGGACAAACTACTTAACCTTTCTAAACCATCTACCTGCAGCTACCTGGGAATAACAGGACTTCCGTCATAAAGTTCTTAGGAGACAATGAGTGTAAAGCACTTCACAGAGTGTTTGGCTAACAGAAAACCCTTGTAAATATCATTACCATTACATTTATAACTGAAACACTGGATACATTTGACTATATGCCCACACAGAGAAAACTAACTTGCAAGCAATGAGTAAATATACATGGCTGCCAGTGAGTTAACATTCTTCAATATAGAAAACTTAGTAATCAATTAAAAAATTTGAATATCCACTTAAAAGATTCAAGGAAAAGAGTAGACAAAACACAAAAGAAGGAATATAAACTTTTAATATTCTTGGAGGATTATTCAATCTTCAGGATGTTCACTGGTGATCAAAGAATTAAGTTATGAGAACAAATAAGTTCCAGCAATCAGTTTGGCAAATATTTACATTTCCAAGTTACAAAAACAATTGTGGTAAGTACTTAGGTAAATTGTACTTTTAAAAGACACAGATAGACATATAAATTGGTAGGTATATTCTGGTGAATAATGATATATTTTCTTACTTGCACATTTCCTTTTATTAATAGTTTAAATGTTTCTTTAATAGAATATTTAATTCATTTGAAAAATTAAAAAAACTATATATCTATATCTTTGTGGAATACATATGTATGGCATATATATATATATATATATATATATATATACTATTTTTTAATATAATTGACTATTACTTGAGAGAACAAATTTTAATAGCTACAAAATATTTTATAGTATGGGTATATTATCAATAGAATATATGTAACCACAATCATTTTGTTGTCCATTTTAGTATGATTCCAAAATTCCATCATCATCATAATGCTACCAAGGAAAGAATAAAAGACCTTGAAGGATTGTTTTGTTTGTGGGAAGCCAGTCAGAGAAGGGGTAGAAAAGGCAGAAAAGTGAAGTGAAGGGAAAGAAAACTGTTCTAGACAATTATTTTTGCAAAGTTTTATTATGTATGTGTGTATTTATTTATTATTGCCACTTTTTAAAATTAGACATATCCTTAAGATGCCCTGGGAGAGAAGAGTGATTATGCCTTGGAAGGAAGGTTAAGAAGGAACACCTGAAAAAATTGAGAGGAAGGAAGGAAGCGTTTGAAGTCTGAGCAATATGGCAGAAACAGCATCCCCACAGATGAAGACCAAGGACGAGGCCTGTGATGGTGGGAGGCAATGAGGCTTTTGAAGCAGAATTTGTGTTACAAAATGTCCTTCAATATGCCCTGTTATTCATGGATTGAATTCCCTTTCTCTGCGTGCATGCTTGCAGAAGTATTTGCCTGAATACAATAAGTATCTTGTGCCAAGGATGGTTTGGGTTCATCTTAGAGAAGTGTAGACACAAAGGGAATACACTGTTATGGGAGATGGTGACTTGAGTGAGGAGAGTTCATCAGAAACAGAGATGTGAATGAAAGAAGACCTTAGGACCACAGTCCCCTGAGAGTTAAAGAAATCATAGGGATTTCCGTAGTTCATAGGATGGGATTGAAAGATTGCTGTATACCCAGATAGCTATTACCTAAATTATTCAGGGAGGGCTCAGACATCTTAAGAGTGTTGAGATTATTGCCAGCAAAGAAAACACCTGATCAACTAATAAACAACGAGCTGCTAACTTCCAAACAAGGCAGAATGTAGTAAGTTCTACATACTGGTGAACAGAAGGGGGTCCAAACACTAACAAGAATACCTACCCCCTTTTCCTAGATCAACTTTGACAATAGAAAGAAATTTTGATAGAAAAGAAAGCAGACCCAGGAACTATACCAGCTTGAAGATGCTGTCAGCCAGATGGATGGGCTGACAATAGCACTTCAAGGACAGGCTTATGCCTGCAGGAACAACCCTAGGTCCAAATGAATGTGGCTTAAAACAGCTTTGTTAGCTTTGGTCTGAAGAGTAAAGACTGGAAAGGTAACCGAGGGAGTATATAGCAACCCCATCCCTGAGGATCTTTCAAAACAGGGATGATTTAGGAAATTTTAAGATTAAAGCATAGAGTCAAGTCTTGCATTACGCAGTATTAAAACAACAGGCAACATTCATAAAGGTAACCACATTCAGTGAAATGTATGCAAAATGGATCTTTCATCCCTGCAAGAGAGGAGAGGAGAGTTGAGGAGGATAGGAATACCAGAACATGAGGGCACAGGAAATTTCAAGGTACCACAAAGACGGGTCACCCCGTGTGATATCAACACGACAGGTGGAAAGTTTGCTGTCATTGAATCCAATCTCAGCTCTGCTACAAACTGTGGCTATTTATTTTGCCTTATTAATTCTCTGAAGTTAATTATTTTTTTTAATTTTTGCCAAAGACCTCAAGGAATATTTCATTCCAAAATTTTGTTTTCACATCGAATCTAAGGGTAGTGCATAGTGTATAACACCATCAATTTCCAACATTTTGTACATATACACACACACACACACATATACATATATTTGATTTCTGTTCTTGGAGCAGTGGGTTTTCTCCTGTACCTTTAAGCCATTGAACAAGTGAAATCAGCTAAGGGAATTTAAGGTATGAGATACCTTAAATGGGAATGATATACCCATTGCAGTGCAATGGTGAGAATTAAAGGATAAGCAAGGTATCTAGAAAAACCAGTTGTTCAGTTAATGGAAGCTAATACATAGTGTGAAATAATGAACGTGTGTGCAGAAAGACAAATTTTAGGGCCTTCCATGTTGTTTCTGCAGGAGACAATAACTTTCCGAGGTTACTTTCAGCTCTGTGATCCTCCGTTTTTCAGAAAGGCAGGCCAAAAGGAACCTATTTTTCCCTTTACAAAGACAAAGTAATGCATACTTTAAAATAGGATTTTTTAGGTCTTTCAAAACATAGAACAACAAAAGAAAATATCTTCATCATTTAAGACCTAAAGCTTTACCCACAAAAGTCAAACCAGCATGATATTTTTTCTCATATTAATCTTGGAAGATTCAAATTAAAAAAAAAAAAACAAAAGAAGAAAAAAATCATCAATATATTGCTTTGCTTTAGAGCGGTAATCATTTTGGCCTTCTCCTGAGCTCTCCTTAGCTGCTCCCAGCACTACTACCTGTTGGCTCTTTCTTGCCTTTTGTTGCAGTTCTTTCTTCTCCATATCCTGGCATTTGTCTGAGACCTCCCACAATCTTACTTGGCTTCTTTCTCTTCAATCCCTGATTTCTTTTGGACTGCAGATATTCTATGTTTATTTTACCTTAAATTCCCTTAGCTGGGGCTTCCCTGGTGGCGCAGTGGTTGAGAATCTGCCTGCCAATGCAGGGCACACGGGTTCGAGCCCTGGTCTGGGAAGATCCCACATGCTGCGGAGCAACTAGACCAGTGAGCCACAATTACTGAGCCTGCGCGTCTGGAGCCTGTGCTCCACAACAAGAGAGGCCGCGATAGTGAGAGGCCCGCGCACCGTGATGAAGAGTGGCCCCCACTTGCTTCAACTAGAGAAAGCCCTCACAGAAACGAAGACCCAACACAGCCAAAAATAAATAAATTAATTAATTAACTAATCAAAAAAAAAAAATTCCCTTGGCTGATTTCATTTGTTCAATGGCTTAAAGGTACAGGAGCAAACCCACTGCTCCAAGAACAGAAATCAAATATATGTATGTGTGTGTATGTGTATGTATAAAATGTTGGAAATTGATGGTGTTATACACTATGCATTACCCTTAGATTCGATGTGAAAACAACATTTTTGAATGAAATATTCCTTGAGGTCTTTGGCAAAAATTAAAAAATAAAAAATCTGTCTGCTGAACTAATATCATTAATGTTTCATTAGTCAAATTCCCCCTTTCACTTATGTGATTATAAGTACCTAGCTGTCAAGATCCTCTGTAATCTTAGTTTGTCATAAGTAACCTCACTCTTTCCCTTATGCATTCCTTCTTTTTTAGTCAGGCCAGTATTCTCAATGAATCCTCTAGAAAGCAAGGTTAATTTCTGTTTTATGCCTATCCTTAATGTATTACTTTTTTACTGAATTGTCCTTATGGGTTTCCATTTACCCACTCTTACACATTTTACACACTGTACTTCAGGTCACACAGCCTCCAGAAACCTTCTCCAGGACAGCCAGCCTACAGTTACTTGTCCTTAACTGACCTCACACAGCACCATATGCTCATGATGATTCCCTTACACTGGCATATTATCTGCTTTGGCATAAAGATAGGTTTTCTATCTGATAAGAAGCTAGAAGTGAGTGAATCCAATCTCCTACTCACAGTAGCATAAGCATGACATTGGCATCATAAAAAATTGGAATTGAGTCCATCTCGGCCACTGACTGTGTTTTCTTAGATAAGTTATTTAAAGTTTTCTGATTCTTCTCACTTATGGAATGGTAATAATACCATAAGACAGAATTGTCTTGAAATATAGAAATAACATACATTTTGTGCTCAAGTAGTTGATCAAAAAATGACAATGCTTTATATCAATATACTTGCAGTTTGAGGCCCCATGTTGTCTGCAACATTACCCTAAGAAAGGTATCCATTGTACTCATGGTGTTGTCTGATATAAGCTAGTCAATACAGAGTAAATCTTTGGGTAAAATCAAATACTCTGTTGCTTCTACCCCTCTGTTTCTTATACTTTGCCCAAATGTAGTTCATGCTTCTGAACTTTCTCTTGAATAGTTCAGGGTATCTCCTCAACGGAACAAACTATTCAGACCCTGCTGTTTTTCTATTACTCTTCCAACAGAAATGCCTTATCACTATTATACAGCCTGTTTTATCTAGCCTATCAGGCTGAAAGAATGGTCCTCAACTTGGGGATGTATAAAAAATTTCTAAGAGGTAAAAGAAATGGATAGATTCAAGAGAATTAATTTCCAGATCCTCACTGTGGTATCCAGAACCTCAACTACTTGTGATGTAGCTACTCCTTTCCTATCTCCATTTCACAATCATAATTTGGTTCATTGACAAAAGGAAAACCAGCAGAGCACCAAAAAAAGGGCAATTAGATCATGTCTTTAATCAGGTACTGTAATTGCTTTTTTTTTTTGGTACAATGTGTGTATAGTTCTTTATCAATTTGTCACAGGTGTAGATTCTTAAAACCACCTCTGAAACCAAGATACAGAACTCTTCCATTACCACAAAGATCTCCCACATGCTACCCTTTTATACTCACCTCCTGCCCAACCATCCCTAACCCCTTCACCACTACTAATCTGATTTTCATCTCAAAAATTTTGTCATTTCAGGATAATAATGTATAAGATCCATCCAAGTTGTTGCATGTATGAATACTTCATTCTTTTTGTATTGTTTTATATTCCATAGTATGGATGTACTGCAATTTGTTTAACCATCACCTATTAAACGGTATTTTAGCTATTTTACAATTTTATTTATTTATTTATTTATTATTCTATTTTTTTATTGGAGTAAAAGTGCTTTATAATGTTGTGTTAGTTTCGGCTGTACAATGAAGTGAATCAGCTATATGCATACATATATCCCCTTCCTCATGGACCTCCTTGCCCCGTCCCGCCTCCCACCCCATCTAGGTCATCATAGAACACAGAGCTGACCTCCCTGTTGATAAAGCAGGTTCCCACTAGCTACTTATTTTACACATGGTAGCGTATTTATGTAAAACCTAATCCCCCAATTTGTCCCACCCCATGTGTCCACATGTCCATTCTCTACGCCTATGTCTCTATTCCTGCCCTACAAATAGGTTCATCTGTACCATTTTTCTAAATTCCACATATATGCATTAATTCATCATATTTGTTTTCCTCTTTCTGGCTTACTTCACTCTGCATGACAGATTCTAGGTCCATCCACATCTCTACAAATGACCCAGTTTCATTCCTTTTTATGACTGAGTAACATTCCATTGTATATATATACCACATCTTCTTTATCCATTCATCTATCCTTGGACATTTAGGTTGTGTCCATGTCCTGGCTATTGTAAATAGGGCTGCAGTGAACATTGGGGTACATGTGTCCTTTTGTATTATGGTTTTCTCAGAGTATATGCCTAGTAGTGGGATTTCTGGGTCCTATGGTAGTCCTATTTTTAGTTCTTTGAGGAACCTCCCTACTGTTCTCCATAGTTGCTGTATCAATTTATATTCCCACAAACAGTGCAAAAGTGTTCCCTTTTCTGCACACCCTCTCCAGCATTTATTGTTTGTAGATTTTTTGATGATGGCCATTCTAACCGGTGTGAGGTAATACCTCAGTGTAGTTTTGATTTGCATTTCTCTAATGATTAGTGATGTTGAGCATCCTTTCATGTGTTTGTTGCCAATCTGTATATCTTCTATGGAGAAATGTCTATTTAGGTCTTCTGCCCATTTTTGGATTGGGTTGTTTGTTTTTTTGATATTGAGCTGCATGGGCTGCTTGTATATTTTGGAGATTAACCCTTTGTCAGTTGCTTTGCTTGAAAATATTTTCTCCCATTCTGAAGGTTGTCTTTGCATCTTGTTTGTGGTTTCCCTTGCTGTGCAAAAGCTTTTAAGTTTCATTAGGTCCCATTTGTTTATTTTTGTTTTTATTTCCATTTCTCTAGAAGGTGGGTCAAAAAGTATCTTGCTGTGATTTATGTCATAGAGTGTTCTGCCTATGTTTTCTGCTAATGGTTTTATAGTGTCTGGCCTTACATTTAGGTCTTCAATCCGTATTGAGTTTATTTTTATGTGGGTGTTAGGAAGTATACTAATTTCATTCTTTTACATGTAGCTGTCCAGTTTTCCCAGCACCACTTATTGAAGAGGCTGTCTTTTCTCCATTGTATATTCTTTCCTCCTTTATCAAACATAAGGTGACCATATGTGTGTGGGTTTATCTCTGGGCTTTCTATCCTCTTCCATTGATCTATACTTCTGTTTTTGTGCCAGTACCATACTGTCTTGATTACTGTAGCTTTGTAGTATAGTATGAAGTCAGGGAGCCTGATTCCTCCAGCTCTGTTTTTCTTTCTCAAGATTGCTTTGGCTATTCGGAGTCTTATGTGTTTCCATACAAATTGTAAAATTTTGTTCTAATTTTGTGAAGAAAGCCATTGGTAATTTGATAGGGATTGCATTGAATCAGTAGATTGCTTTGAGTGGTGTAGTCATTTTCACAATACTGATATTTCCAATCCAAGAATATGGTATATTTCTCCATCTGTTTATGTCATCATTGATTTCTTTCATCAGTGTTTTATAGTTTTCTAAGTATAAGTCTTTTGCCTACTTAGGTAGGTTTATTCCTATGTATTTTATTCTTTAGTTGCACTGGTAAATGGGATTGTTTCCTTGATTTCTCTCTCTGATTTTTCATTGTTAGTGTATAGGAATGCCAGAGATTTCTGTGCACTAATTTTTATCCTGCAACCTTACCAAATTCATTGATTAGCTCTAGTAGTTTTCTGGTAGCATCTTTAGGATTTTCTATGTATAGTATCATGTCATCTGAAAACAGTGACAGTTTTACTCCTTCTTTTCTAATTTGTATTCCTTCTATTTCTTTTTTTTTTTTCTCTGATTGCCATGGCTAAGACTTCCAAAACTATGTTGCATAAGAGTGGTGAGAGTGGACATCCATGTCTTGTTCTTGATCTTAGTGGAAATATTTTCAGTTTTTCAATATTGAGTATGATGTTTGCTGTGCATTTGTCATATATGGCCTTTATTATGTTGAGGTAGGTTCCCTCTGTTTCCATTTTCTGAAGAGTGTTTATCATAAACGAGTGTTGAATTTTGTCAAAAACCTTTTCTGCATTTATTGAGATCATCATATGCTTTCTTTTTTAATTTTTATTTATTATTTACGGCTGTGTTGGGTCTTCATTTCTGTGAGAGGGCTTTCTCTAGTTGTGGCAAGCGGGGGTCACTCTTCACCGCGGTGCATGGGCCTCTCACTATCACAGCCTCTCTTGTTGCTGAGCACAGGCTCCAGACGCACAGGCTCAGTAGTTGTGGCTCACGGGCCTAGTTGCTCCGTGGCATGTAGGATCTTCCCAGACCTGGGCTTGAACCCGTGTCCCCTGCATTGGCAGGCAGATTCTCAACCACTGCCCCACCAGGGAAGCCCTCATCATATGCTTTTAATTCCCTTAATTATTTAATATAGTGTATCACATTGATTGATTGGTGCATACTGAAGAATACTTGCATTCCTGGGATAAATCCCACTTGATCACAGTTTATGATCCTTTTAATGTGTTGTTGGATTCTGTTTGCTAGTATTTTTTGAGGATTTTTGCATCTATGTTCATCAGTGATATTGGTCTGTAATTTTCTTTTTTAGTGATATCTTTGTCTGGTTTTGGTATCAGGGTGATGGTGGCTTCAAAGAATGAATTTGGGAGTATTCCTCCATCTACAATTTGTTGGAAGAGTTTCAGAAGGATCAGTGTTTTTTCTAAATCTTTGATAGAATTCGCCTGTGAAGCCATCTGGTCCTGGACTTCTGTTTGTTGGTAATAAAAGATATGTTGAACAAAGATATAGAAGAACTAGAGAGCAAACAAACAGAGATCAACAACACAGTAAATGAAATGAAAAATACACCAGAAGCAATCAATAACAGAATAACTTAAACAGCAGAACAAATAAGTGAGCTGGAAGACTGAATGCTGGAAATAACTGCCAAGGAGCAGAATAAAGAAAAAAGAATGAAAAGAATTGAAGACAATCTCAGAGACCTCTGGGACAACACTAAATGCACCAACATTCTAATTATAGGGGTCTCAGAAGAACAGAAACAGAAAGCATCTGAGAAAATATTTGAAGTGATTATAGTGGAAAACTTTCCTAACATGAGAAAGGAAACACTCACCCAAGTCCAGGAAGCACAGAGAATCCCACACAGGATAAACCCTAGGAGAAACACACCAAGACACATATTAATCAAACTAACAAAAATTAAATTCAAAGACAAAATATTAACAGCAGGAAGGGAAAAACAACAAAAAATATACAAGGGAATCCCCATAAGGTTAACAGCTGATCTTTCAGCAGAAACTCTGTAAGCCAGAAGGGAGTGGCAGGGTATACTTAAAGTGATGAAAGAGAAAAACTACAACCAAAATTACTCTACCCAGAAAGGATCTCATTCAGATTCTAGGGAGAAATCAAAAGCTTTGCAGGCAGGCAAAAGCTAAGAGAATTCAGCACCACCAAACCAGCTTTACAACAAATGCTAAAGGAACTTCTCTAGGCGGGAAACACAAAAGAAGAAAAAGAGCCACAAAAAACAAACACAAAACAATTAAGAAAGTGGTAATAGGAACATACATATTAATAATAACTTTGAATGTAAATGGATTAAGTGCTCCAATCAAAAGACACACACTGGCTGAATGGATAGAAAAACAAGGCTCATATATATGCTGCCTATAAGAGACACACTTCAGACCTAGGGACACATACAGACTGAAAGTGAAGGGATAGAAAAAGATATTCCATGCAAAAGGAAATCCAAAGAAAGCTGGAGTAGCAATACTCATATCAGATAAAATAGACTTTAAAATAAAAGACTGTTAGAAGAGATAAGGAAGGACATTACATAATGATCAAGGGATCAATACAAGAAGAAGATATAACAATTATAAATATTTATGCACCCAACATAGTAGCACCTCAATACATAAGGCAAATGCTCACAACCATAAAAGGGAAAATTGACAGGAACACCATATTAGTGGGGATTTAACACCCCACTTACACCAGTGGACAGATCATCCAAACAGAAAGTAAATAAGGAAACACAGCTTTATTTATTTATTTATTTATTTATTTATTTATTTATTTATTTATTTATTTATTCATTCATTCATTTATTTAAACATCTTTTTTGGAGTACAATTGATTTACAATGGTATGTTAGTTTCTGCTTTATAACAAAGTGAAACAGTTATACATATACATATATCCCCATATCTCCTCCATCTTGCGTCTCCCTCTCACACTCCCTATCCCACCCATCTAGGTGGTCACAAAGCACTGAGCTGATCTCCCTGTGCTATGCGGCTGCTTCCCACTAGATATCTATTTTACATTTGGTAGTATATATAAGTCCATGCCACTCTCTCACTTCATCCCAGCTTACCCTTCCCCCTCTGCATGTCCTCAAGTCCATTCTATAGTCTGCATCTTTATTCCTGTCTTCCCTCTAGGTTTTTCAGAACTTTTTTTTTTTTTTAATTCCATATATATATATATATATATATGTTAGCATGTGATATTTATTTTTCTTTTTCTGACTTACTTAACTCTATATGACAGTCTCTAGGCTCATCCACCTCACTATAAATAACTCAGTTTCGTTTCTTTCTATGGCTGAGTAATATTCCATTGTATATATATGCCACATCTTCATTATCCATTCATCTGTCGATGGACACTTAGGTTGCTTCCATGTCCTGGCTATTATAAATATTGCTGCAATGAACATTGTGGTAAATGACTCTTTTTGAATTATGGTTTTCTCAGGGTATATGCCCAGTAGTGGGATTACTGGGTCGTATGGTAGTTCTATTTTTAGTTTTTTAAGAAACCTCCATACTGTTCTCCATAGTGGCTGTATGAAATTACAGTACCACCAACAGGCAAGAGGGTTGCCTTTTCTCCACACCCTCTCCCACATTTACTGTTTGTAGATTTTTTTATGATGGCCTTCTGATTGGTGTGAGGTGATACCTCATTGTAGTTTTGATTTGCATTTCTCTAATGATTAGTGATGTTGAGCATACTTTCCTGTGTTTGTTGGCAATCTGTATATCTTCTATGGAGGAATGTCTATTTAGGTCCTCTGCCCATTTTTGGATTGGGTTGTTTGTTTTTTAGATATTGAGCTGCATGAAGCTGCTTGTAAAATTTAGAGATTAATCCTTTGTTATTTGCTTCATTTGCAAATAGTTTCTCCCATTCTGAGGGTTGTCTTTTCATCCTGTTTGTGGTTTCCATTGCTGTGCAAAAGCTTTTAAGTTTCATTAGGTCCCATTTGTTTATTTTTGTTTTTATTTCCATTTCTCTAGGAGGTGGGTCAAAAAGGATCTTTTTGTGATTTATGTCTTAGAGTGTTCTGCCTATGTTTTCTGCTAAGAGTTTTATAGTGTCTGACCTTACATTTAGGTCTTTAATCCATTTTGAGTTTATTTTTGTGTATGGTGTTAGGGAGTGTTCTAATTTCATTCTTTTACATGTAGCTGTCCAGTATTCCCAGCACCACGTATTGAAGAGGCTGCCGTTTCTCCATTGTATATCCTGCCCTCCTTTATCAAAAACAAGGTGCCCATATGTGTGTGGGTTTATCTCTGGGCTTTCTATCTGTTCCATTGATCTATATTTCTGTTATTGTGCCAGTACCATACTGTCTTGGTTACTGTAGTTTTGTAGTATAGTCTGAATTCAGGGAGTCTGATTCCTCCAGCTCTGTTTTTCTTTCTCAAGGTTGCTTTGGGTATTCGGGGTCTTTCATGTTTCCATACAAATTTTGAAACTTTTTGTTCTAGTTCTGTGAAAAATGCCATTGGTACTTTGATTGTGATTGCATTGAATCTGTAGATTGCTTTGGGTAGTATAATCATTTTCACAAAATTGAGTTTTCCAATTCAAGAACATGGTATATCTCTCCATCTGTTTGTGTCATCTTTAATTTCTTTCATCAGTTTCTTACAGTTTGGTTCAGTGAGTTGTGTAGGCTTCCTGGTGGAGGGGACTGGTGCCTGTGTTCTGGTGGATGAGGCTGGATCATGTCTTTCTGGTGGGCATGACCACGTCCGGTTGTGTGTTTTTGTGTGTCTGTGAACTTATTATGATTTTAGGCAGCCACTTTGCTAATGGGTGGAGTTGTGTTCTTGTCTTGTTAGTTGTTTGGCATAAGGTGTCTGGCACTGTAGCTTGCTGGTTATTGGGTGGAGCTGGTTCTTAGAGTTGAGATGGAGATCTGTGGGAAAGCTTCTGCCATTTGATATTACGTGGGGCTGGGAGGTCTCAGGTGGACCAATGTCCTGAATGCTGTTCTCCCACCTCAGAGGCTCAGGCCTGACACCTGGCTGGAGCACCACGACCCTGTCAGCCACAGGGCTCAGAAGAAAAGGGAGAAAAAGAAAGAAAGAAAGAAAGAAAGAAAGAAAGAAAGAAAGAAAGAAAGAAAGAAAGAAAGAAAGAAAGAAAGAAAGAAAGAAAGAAAGAAAGAAAGAAAGAAGGAAAGAAAGAAGGAAAGAAAGAAAAAGAAAGAAAGAAAGAAAGAAAGAAAGAAAGAAAAAAATAATAAAATATAATAAAGTTATTAATATAAAAAAATAAAAAATATTATTAAAAATTAAAAAAAAATAAAGTAGTCAAAAAAAAAAAAAAAGGAAAGAAAGAAAGAAGAGAACAACCAAACAAAAAACAAACCCACCAATGATAACAAGTGTTAAAAACTACTGGAAAAAAAAAAGAAAAAAACGGACAGACAGAACCCTAAGACAAATGGTAAAAACAAAGCTATACAGACAAAATTACACAAAGAAACATACACATACACACTCACAAAAAGAGAAAAAGGAAATGAATATATATATATATATATATATATATATATGAATATATATATATATATATGGAAGAGAGCAACCAAATCAATAAGCAAACATATCAATGATAATATACTCTAAATACTAAGCTAATATAATGATAAAACCAGAAACAAATTAGATGCAGAAAGCAAACCCCAAGTCTACAGATGCTCCCAAAGTCCACTGCCTCAGTTTTGGGATGATTCGTTGTCTAGTCAGGTATTGCATAGATTCCATAGATGCGGGGTATATCAAGTTGATTGTGGAAATTTAATCCGTTGCTCCTGAGGCTGCTGGGAGAAATTTCCCTTTCTCTGCTTTGTTTGCACAGCTCCTGGGGTTCAGCTTTGGATTTGGCCTGGCCTGTGCATGTAGGTCACCTGATGGTGTCTGTTCTTCACTCAGACAGGACGGGATTAAAGTGACAGCTTATTAGGGGGCTCTGGCTCACTCAGGCAGGTAGGAGGGAGGGGTATGGAATGTGGGGCAGGCCTGCAGTGGCAGAGGCCGGCATGACATTGTAAAGGCTTGAGGTGTGCTGTGTGTTCTCCTGTGGAAGTTGTCCCTGAATCATGGGACCCTTGCAGCGGCAGGCTGCATAAACTCTCGGGAGGAGTGGTGTGGATAGTTACCTGTGCTTGCACACAGGCTTCTTGGTGGCTGCAGCAGCAGCCTTAGCATCTCATACCCGTCTCTGGTGTCTGCACTGATAGCCATGGCTCGTGCCTGTCTCTGGAGCTCATTTAGGTGGTGCTCTGAACCCCCTCTCCTCGTGCATCTGGAAACAATGGTCTATTGCTCTTAGGCAGTTCCAGACTTTTCCCCGGACTCCCTCCCAGCTAATTGTGGTGCACTAGCACCCTTCAGGCTGTGTTCACACAGCCAACCCCAGTCCTCTCCCTGGGATCTGACCTCCAAAGTTGGAGCCTCAGCTCCCAGCCCTCACCCACCCCAGTGGGTGAGCAGACAAACCTCTCAGGCTGGTGAATACTGGTCGGCAGCAATCGTCTGTATGGGAATCTCTCTGCTTTGCCCTCTGCACCCGTTACTGCCCTCTCCTCCATGACTCTGAAGCTTCCTCCCCGCCGCCCCCTGTCTCCACCAGTGAAGGGGCTTCCTAGTTGTGGAAACTTTTCCTCCTTCACAGCTCCCTCCCAGAGGTGTAGGTCCTGTCCCTATTCTTTTGTTTCTGTTTTTTCCTTTTTCTTTTGCCCTACCCAGGTACTTGTGGTGTTTCTTGCCTTTTGGGAAGTCTGAGGTCTTCTGCCAGCATTCTGTAGGTGTTCTGTAGGAGTTGTTCCACATGCAGATGTATTTCAGATGTATTTGTGGGGAGGAAGGTGATCTCCACGTCTTACTCCTCCACCATCTTGAAGGTCCCTCCTGAAACACAAACTTTAAATGACACAATAGACCAGATAGATTTAATTGATATTTTTAGGACATTCCACCAGAAAGTGGCAGAATACACTTTCTTCTCAAGTGCACATGGAACATTCTCCAGAATAGATCACGTCTTAGGTCACAAATCAAGCCTCGGAAAATTTAAGAAAATTGAAATCATTTCAAGCATCTTTTCTGACAACAACACTATGAGATTGGAAATCAATTACAGGAAAAAAACGGTAAAAAACAGAAATACATGGAGGCTAAACAGTGCACTACTAAATAATCAAGAGATCACTGAAGAAATCAAAGAAGAAATAAAAAAAAACATTCATAGAAACAAATCACAATGAAAACATGATGACCCAAAACTTGTGGGACGCGTGAGAGAAGTTTATAGCAATTCAATCTCACCTCAAGAAACAAGAAGAGTCTCAAGTACACAATCCAACCTTACACCTAAAGCAACTAGAAGAAGAAGAACAAAGAAAACCCAAAGATGGTAGAAGGAAAGAAATCATAAAGATCAGAGCAGAAATAAATGAAATAGAAATGAAGAAAACAATGGCAAAGATCAATAAAACTAAAAGTTGGTTCTTTGAGAAGATAAACAATTTTGATAAACCTTTAGCTGGACTCATCAGGAAAACAAGAGAGGACATAAATCAGTAAAACTAGAAATTAAATAGGAGAAATCACAACTGACACTGCAGAAATACAAAGGATTATAAGAGACTACTGCAAACAACTATATGCCAATAAAATGGACAACCACAAAGAAATGGACAAATTCTTGGAAAGGTACAATTTTCCAAGACTGAACCAGGAAGAATTAGAAAATATAAACTGATCTATCAAAAGTAATGTAATTGAAACTGTAATTGTTCTTTTATTTTAGTTGTCTAATGCCATGTAACATATTATCCCCAAACCTAGTGGTTAAAACCAACAATATTTTTTTTTTACTTCTTATGATCATTTATTCATTGTCTTTCTGCCTGTCTTGGTTGAGCTCACTCATGGTGCTATAATCAGCTGATGGGTTGGCAAGAGTGGTGCTCAGTGTAGATCCTAGGGGGGCTGGGCTCACCCTCTCATGTAGTTTCAGAGTTTCTTTCCCCATATTCTCCTAAGAAATCAGTAGACTAATTGGGGCTTCTTAACTTGGTGATGGAAGTGTTTGAAAAAGGCAATGATAGAAGATCTAAGCCCTTTCAAGATTTAGTCTTGGAAGTTGCCTACACTTCACCTGCATTTCATGGTCAATGCAAGTCACCAAGCCAGCATATACCCAAGGGGAGGAAATTAGACTCTACATTTTAATGGGATGAGATACAAAGTCACACTGCAGAGGGGCTGCAGGATGGGAAGGAAGATTGTGATCATCATTTCAAACCATTCACCACATGCCTCCAACCATCTCATTAAATGATGCATTTCAAATAGTGTATTACTTTTTTAATGAAAATGTATTTATAAAAATTATGTTACATTTGTACAGCAAAGTGAATGCTGGCAGCCACCAGAAGCTGGAACAGTCAAGGAACAGGTTCTCCAATAAGACCTCCAGAGAGCATGCAACCCTATTGATGCCTTGATTTCAGCTCAGTGATACTGATTTTTGGCTTCTGCCCTCCAGAGCTACAAGAGAATAAATCTGTGTTTTAAACCAAAAGTTTTGTGTAAAGTTGTTACAGCAACCATGAGAAACTAATACATCAGACACTTTGAATGATAGCAACAGCAATAATTACCAAAAAAAGAAAAAGTTTAAAAAGTTTGTGTAAATGTATGTTTAGAAAGTTCTATTACTCCAGCATACAATGTAAATAAAAACACATCTTTGTATGAAAATAAAATTATATTACATTTATGCTTTGATAGTGTCTAATAATAATCATTATAACATGTTCTGTAAGTATTATTTTTTAACACTTAGAGCTCTTTGGTTAAAGAAATATTTTAAAAATTCAATTTATGTACATAATTTGTTTCAAAAATATGTTAAGTCAATCAATAAAATATCAATCAATAATAATATATGTACTATTTTTTAAAAAATACAATTCTGCAAGGGAAGAGGAATGGAAATGTGATTTTAAAAAGTAAAGAATGGATATAAAGTTTCCAACTATAGAATCATAACTAATTTGTAAACCATGTTAAATAAAATCTGGTGGGTATTAAACTACTTTGTCATTGTATTTCATTGGAAATCTTTAATAGTTTTATTTAAAAGTATTATTACTTACAGTGCACCAGCATTTATACTCATTTTAACTACATTTATAATAAAAAATTTAGAAGCCAACTTAAAGTATTCTTTTAAGGAGTACATAACCAAATTAATGTGAACATCCCTTTGCCAGAACACATTACCAATTATGCTAAGTTTATTCCATCACTTTTAGGTCACCCTAACACTCATAGGTAACCATTGTTTTTCAACATTCAGGAAGTCTGGTTTTCTTCTGGAGCTACCTAGCATACTAATTTATTTGTATAGTATAATTCAATCATTAGACAATAATCATGTTTCTTTCTTCTCCAACTCATCTCTTTATTCCTGAGATTTTTAACCTTTTTATGCCATGAATTCCATTAACAGCTGAGTGAAGGCTATGACTCATTCCCAGAATAATAATTTTAAGTGATAAAATAAAATATATAAGATTACACAAGAAACCAATTACATTAAAATTCAGTTACAATATATTATAAAATCTAAAATTGTGATGAGTTATGTGTATGATTGTCTCACATAGAACAAAATTCAGCAGCAATTCAAATAACTACTATAATTTTGAGTGAAATCTCAAGGTATCTGTGGCAACAGTAATGCAATGTGAAAATATCTGTGGTACCTATTGTTGACAGCCTGAGGAACTGTTAATAATACTGTGGTTTGTAGCCTACATTCACAATTGAAGTAAACACTAAATTTTATTTAGAAGTTAATGAAGAGAAAGATGCAATTTTTTTTCCCCATCCAAATTCATAACCCACTGAAATTTACACATGAATCTTTTAGGAGGTTTTTGGACTCCAGGTTGAGTCTCACAGGTTTAATGTGTTTAGTTTTTATCTCCTCAATTAAACTGGGACTTTTCTTCAGAAACCCAGTGAGCATATAGGTAAGAACTCTGTTCATAGGAGATGCTGAATGTATATTTAGAGAAATAGTTAATGAACTACTAAAGTTCAAGGTCACTTGCCCTAGATTGCAAAAGTATGAAATACCTTAGCTTAGACTCAATTTTTAGGTCTGACACTAAATTGTGTTCTCATGCATTGTGCTATGCTATATGACAGTCATCAATCTATTTATTGAAATACCTATTCATTCTTTAAAAATATTAACTATATTCCTACTACAAGCCAAGCATATTCTAAGTGTTCAACATAAACATCTGCTTAATTATTGATCCACTCATCTTGCTCTCTGTCACCTATAGATATGTTTATACTATTCTTTGTGTTGTTATACTGCTTGTTTTTCATGGATTTTACTTCTTGACACCAACAGAACATAGTTATCTGAAACTCTCATCATATTTCTGGGATATGTTCATGGAATGCCTGGTCCCAGAATGAAGGCATAACTCTGTTAGTACTTTTAGGCCTATAAGTACGTTTTCATATTTTATGTACTATCACATGTTCATTAGATGATGAATTAAATAGCCTCTCCCAGAAAAAAAAAATTAAGATCAAGAATGGAACGTTAACTAAAGCTGAAAATAACATATACTGTCTTCAGCATAAAATAAGGCACCTGAGATTCCACATTCCCTAGAACATGCATTGTGTAAGCATTCATTTGGACAAATATTGAGTGCCTACTTCCTACTATTTTCTGTAACTGAATGTAACTATGTTGTAACATACGTGAATTTTCATTGCTGAAAGTGGCATTCCATTGTGAACAAAATTTTCATCTGTGTGAAAGCTAAACTTTGTCACATAAAAATATAAACCGCAATCCAGATCTGAGTTTAGTGGTCTGACCTACTGAATTTGCCACTAAAATAACAGTAGATATTCTGATAGACTCTCCCTTTATATTCAACCCTGGGTTTAAGATTATTCTCAGAATGTTAAAGTCATCTGTCTGATACTTGGCCTTTATATCTAAATTGGTCTTACATTTAATCTAACCCACATCTATTTGTTTCCTGTAAATTCCCTCTTTAAGCCCCTAGGTGGAGAGAAAAAATATGCTTAATGACTCTTCTTTAAATATAAATAAAAAATACCACTTACTGCTCTTCTTTGACGAATTAAAATTGATGTTCTCCTTCTGGATGAGAGACTATTTGGCTTGGGTGAGCACACAGTGGCTCCTATCACAGGTGATGCTGCAAAATTTGCTCTGAAGAAAACAAAGGGTGGCTATGACTGAGACAATTTGTCAAGCATTGTACAAAGTGTACAACCTCTGACAAACTAATCATGTTGGAAGGGTTTGCTTTGTAGATCCAAGAAAGTTTTTCCAAAACTCTTTTGTTTTCAGACTGCAATAGGCAAGAAAGCCTTGGAAAACTTTAGAAAAATATAAGCCAGGGCTTCCCTGGTGGCGCAGTGGTTGAGAATCTGCCTGCTAATGCAGGGGACACGGGTTCGAGCCCTGGTGTGGGAGGATCCCACATGCCGCGGAGCAGCTGGGCCCGTGAGCCACAACTACTGAGCCTGCGTGTCTGGAGCCTGTGCCCCGCAACGGGAGGGGCCGCGATAGTGAAAGGCCCGCGCACCGCGATGAAGAGCTGTTCCCGCACCGCGATGAAGAGTGGCCCCCACTTGCCGCAACTAGAGAAAGCCCTCGCACGAACCGAAGACCCAGCACAGCCAAAAATAAATAAATAAATAAAAATAAAAGTAGCTATAAAAAAAATTAAAAAAAAAAAAAACATAAGCCAACATTGAAAATGGTGACTGACGTCTACAGTGAAGAAAACCTACCTTACTGCTAACAGGATGGCTCATCTGTAGGAGGTGCAGTTCTTTCTTCTGTTCTCATTAGATCTAGGATCTGGGGCTAAGCATTCCTGTGTCTCGGTAGTAAAGTTGCCAAAGGAAACAAGACATATGGTCAAAGGACTATCTTGGCCCCTGGGTTTTGCAAGACCTTTGCTTTTGCAAAAACCCTTTTGAAATGGACTAAGAGTTCCTATTCTGTCAAAGGAGAGTGATATTCCAATTGACAACTTGTAGGATCAAGAACGCTTCTCAAATGATCAATCCTATGTCCCTTCCTTTTATCTCATATAGTTTCATAAGTCTCTAATTCCATGTGGAGTTAAAAATCATAATATATTAAACATTTGGACATTTGGGAACTTGATGAATTGTCCTTCTAAAACTTTTCATTTTTTTTTTAATGTCAATACATTAGTCCTATAATAACCGACATGTGAAAGGGAATAGCATTTATATTGTTACCTGAAAAGTACAACCAAACATTGTACTTTGCTGGAGTGCCTAACATTTGGGGAAGATTTTTATCACTCAGTACAAATACATTTTAATTGCTTCCTGAGCAAAGACATCCCAACCAAGCTCTTTGTCTGGGTACGCACTGTTGTATTCCTGAAGTATTAATTCCTGGCAAACAGTGCACCCACCTGGCCCCAAAGAAAAATTACATAACAATGAGCATGCATTCAGCCTCAGAGCTATGAGTTGCACTTGCTACCTCGCTACATTTACTGCAGTGCACGATCTGTGGATGACAAATGGTGTCTCTCTCTACCAGATCATGAAGCAAAAGTATCCAAGTATTTCTAAGTGTCCTCTTTCTTCTTCTTATTCTCGTTTTTATTTTTCTCTTTTGATATTAGGAATGATTTTAGAGATGATTACACTCAATTACCTCATTTTGCAGATGAGAAAATTGAGACTCAGAATGGCTAGGAAGTGGCAGAAGAGAGCCAGATTGGAAACCAAAACTTAAAGACAACTTTCATCTCAAAGTATTGGAGGAGGGTCAGAGCAACTTCTCTTCAGGCTCTGTTAGAGTCAACATTTTGATTAAAAAAACTCATTCCTTTCATTCTATAATAGACATTATAGAAATGCAGCAGGTTTTCAAAAAAGAAAGACCATCCCCTATAGATATTTGGAAAAGAGAATCATTCTTTAATTTTCAAATTAGATAATATTATTGTCATGGAAATTCCCCCATCTGTATACTACACCTTTAAGGGACCCCTTCACACCCTTAGTGACTCTATAAATACAAGACTAAAGACATTAAAATAAATTTCTCTTGAATTACATTTTCATTGAGATACAAGAGTTTCCTATGCATGTCCTTATGCTATAGATAGATTGACTCTCCAACTTTCATCAACCTTTATCTCTTATTTGATAAGAATTTTTATACTGGTCAGGTTATTTTTGACACATACACACACACGTATGTGTGTGCATAAACACATACACACTTACATATACACACTCATATACAGAGGACTCATTTTGTATCAAATATCCAAAATACCTTCAAACTGATTCCAGTTTTTAAAAAAATTCTAAAATTTATATTTTCTGTATAAAAACCACCTGCTTAGTAGACCTCTTCGCTGGCTCTTTATTTTGTCACTATCACTAAAAACAACTTTATTTAATATATCTGTTTCATAGAGAGTTTTCTTGACCAAGCTTTCTTTTGCAAAACAAGAAGAATTGAAGGATCATCTTCCTAACAAAGTTCTTATGGCTAGATGATAGTAGCTGATGAAGATACTCTCCAGACTTCTTTCATGGTACAGTTCCCCATCCAGACAATTTGGCAAAAAGACAAAGCATTCTTAAACAACTGATGATTGTAGCTACTATGGTGTCCTCCAACCTCAAAAGGAATGAAATTGAAACTTGCTTTCAGCCCTAAATTAGATTTAAGGTGGGATAGGGAACAATTCTCACATATCTCTGAACACACAAGGACACGGTCAGGAGTAATGAGCAAACTGAGACTGTGAGCCATGTAAGGAGGGGAACAGAGTCAGGGCTGTAAACATGGCTTCGTATTATTCAGAGGACAATTTGAACGTTCATGCATTTTGTTTATACCAGTAAGTGCTGCTGCTACAGCTGAAAGTCAGATCATTCTGCTTCCAAAAATTTTCCAGTGTAAGAGGACATGCCAACAAGTTTGAATAGAAAATACAAGAGGGAAAATGGGACAAATGTTTAGTATTTTACAAAATAAAACTGTAAGACCTATCAGGAAGTGGTATAAATATGATAGTCTGCTCTGTTTGTCTACAGTGTTTATTGTTTCCTGAAGTCTTGTCCTTATGCTCACTCTTTCAATTTTAATTTAGATTCCCTCATGTCTCCTCAAAATATCCTTTAAGCCAAAGTGCAAAGTTAATTTTTATTATTAACTCTCCTCTTATTTAATTGACATGTATAGGATACTGCCAAAATATTTACTTGTCAACATTCCCAGTGAATCTTAATTTTACAGTAGGTGCTTATGATTACATGAATTAGGTTTGGATTCTTTTATCATGTTTTGTTTTTGTTTTTCTTATCCCATACAGTTTTAAAAGCCTACACTTCATGCCAGCTACCATAGAGTTATACCCACTGTGAGCATCCAAGGAATCTATGGACACCAATGAAGATTAGATGAATAGGGCTTCCCTGGAGGCACAGTGGTTGAGAATCTGCCTGCCGATGCAGGGGACACGGGTTGGAGCCCTGGTCTGGGAAGATCCCACATGACACGGAGCAGCTAGGCCCGTGAGCCACAACTACTGAGCCTGCACGTCTGGAGCCTGTGCTCCACAACAAGAGAGGCCGCGATAGTGAGAGGCCCGCACACCGTGATGAAGAGTGGTCCCTGCTTGCCGCAACTGGAGAAAGCCCTTGCACAGAAACGAAGACCCAACACAGCCAAAAATAAATAAATAAATAAATAATAATTAAAAAAAAAAAAGATTAGATGAATAGGCATAAAGCTATTGAAAATGTCAATCCATATTCAACATGCATTTCTGTTTGAGTTCTTGCTTTAGTTGATGTTCAAGAATAAAATGTTAAATAAACAAAAAAAAACAGGAAAGGAAAAGCTTTCTCAATATTTTCAACTTTTTCAAGAATAACTTGTTTTGCTTCACTGTAGTTTGAAAATATGTCATTTTGTGAGATTGATCCAATGCTGGGATAAAGAGTATGTTCTGAAAATCTCTTTTAGAAAGATTTATAATATTAACCTCAGGCTACTTTAAGTCCCCGTCGATCTTTATGAAAACAGCCAAGAGATCCATTTGTTTTCTGAACAGTAGAAAGTCTCTGTTACCTTTTGTCAACCATGATTGAACAAATGACTTTGGGTCAAAGTGATTCAGTTGTGAAATGCCTGGGGTCCTGCCAGCCCCTTGGAATAGACTCAAAAAGCAGTCACTTTGGACCTGAGCTGCCCATTGTAGCCAGGGGCTAAGTAGTCCTACTCAATTTTTCTGGGACTAACACCGTTATGAACCATTTTAAACCCAGGATTAATAGGAAACAGTGCAGTGGCCACATGTTGACACATGGCTAGCATGACTGGTCAGAAACTGAAGGTTCTATCAAATTATTCAGTCTGGCCTTTCATTATTGTTTTCCTTTTATGCAACTAATTAATTATGTGATAATTTCAGTAAAAGATTCCCTTTCTTGATTATTCCTTATTCTCCTAAAGGTGCCAGAGATCTGTCCAAAGCATGGAAATAGAATGACAGACTCATTGTTTAGCTAATAGGAGGTTAGGATCTAATACCTATTACCCCAACTCTACAGTCTTGTTCAAACCCAAATCCTTTATGACATCGCTATTGCCAAAGAATTTCTTCTGCCAAGATTTAACCCATGTAGGCATTCCTCTTTCCTTAAACAAGTTTATTGTGTTTCAAGAATCATTAATGGTCCACATTTATATAGAGAACCTGCTTCCTCCTGATGTTTGTTCTAAATCCTTGCCCTCTTCATCACCATCCCCACCACCATCACTCCTCAGGGCACACACACATACACATATACATACACCCCATTCTGGTTCCACTCCAGCAGCCTAGTCAATTCAGGATTGTTTATGAATCTGAAGCTTCTTTCCCTGCCTTGATTCTAACTTCATTTAACTTTCATTGCTAAGGTGTCTGTATGAGTTGGTTCCAAGTCTATCTAATATATGCCAATGATGAAATTATTATCTCAAGATATGGTTAGTTTAATAATTTTCTTATTGCGTTGTGTATTAATTCCTGGCTTCAGGAAGTTCACAGTCTGGTTTTAACGTTTGTCTTTGGGTGCCCTTGAGTATATTTTTCTTTGAATATATTACACCTGGATTTGTTGTGCATTTTTAATTTTGGACTCACAGAAGACAAGAAGCTTGCCTACTTATCTTGCTCTGCAGAGAATCATTCATATATTAGTACTTAGCAAGTATTTTCTCCTGTTGCTACTGATGATGATTAATAGTGTTCTTCTTCAGCATTTTCCAAACCCTTACAAAATACATTAATTATTTCCAAAAGGACCCAGGAAGGAAAGAAAATATCATCACTGACATTTAAGAGATGAGGAAAATGAAGTTCTGTGTATTTAGGTGAATGATCCAAAAATTTACTATAAGTAAGAAACAAAATCAAAGAAAAAGAACTTGACTATCTCTTCTTCCAGCTCCTAAAATTTCCAATTCAACTTAATTCAATTTAACAATGTAATGAATCTTCAGACATAGTATTTTGTTAGGTGCTATGGAGGGAATGAGAAAATATGGTCTGATCTCCTACCTCAAGGAAGAAAAAGAAGATAAGATACACAGATAAGTAACAATTAGACAGCAATTTATTTTAATTTAGGGTAAACTTAGGCAATACTACTCTATGAAATAAATAGTCCTAGGATAGATTCTTTGCTTGGAAGTACTCAAAATGTGCCAAAAAATAGTAGGAAAACTGGAATATTTTTTCAGTTTGTAATAGATCTTCTTATTTAAATGCTAAAGAGGGCATATAAAACGTAACAGCTCTGTTTAGTAAGAGACAGACATCTGAAAAGGTTTTGGAGAAAAGGTGGCAATTGTGGACTTTGTGACATTATTCTGGTGACAAACTACAGATAGATAGGAAAAGGAATAGAAATAAAGATAAGTCATTGGGGAAGGGTTGTCAAGTCTAGAGTGGGAAGACGAGTTAAGAAGCTATTGTGAAGTCAAGATGAGACTGAATGGGGCCTAAATTATAGGAATAGTAACGGGATTAAAGAAAAGCTAATGAATGGACAGATAATTCAGAGGTAAATTAATGCGAAGAGAGAGGACAAAGAGAACCAAAATTCACCAAAGATTTCCTTCAGGCAATAATTAATTGCCAGGTAAATTGTGCTTCATGAGGTCAAGAAGAAGGTAGAGTTGTTGGGAAAGGTCTGGAATGAAGTCAGACTTAAGCTTGGTTTTGAATGATGCCTAAGGCAGATGTGTGGGATCTTTTATGATCTTCTTCAGTATTTCTTTGGCACCAGAAGTAAAGTTTGTTTTTCCCTATTTTCACTGACCTTGTCTTCTTATTACCTGAAGAGACTTGCTGATTATCTTCAAATTTAACTCAGTTTCTTAAATGTCTGTCTAAGAAATTTAATTTCTTAATGATTTGATATTTTTCATCTTTTCTTACTCAAAACATCTCCCAAGATAATAATTAAAAGTTTTTTACCCTCTCCTATATTCAAAATTTTTCTAAAATGTGGTATCTTTTGTGAAGCTTTTCATAAGTAACTGATAGAAATGGGTTTCTGGTATTTTCTGAATGTTTAATAAAATTTAGACAATGTTCCAAGCTCTTTAGCAGTATTAGCTCATTTCATCCTCAGAATATAGCTCACTGAAGTAGGGAGTATTATTAATCCCAGTTGAAAAATAAGAAGGCTAAGTAACTTTCCCAAGGTTTCACAGGTAGTATGTGACAGCCTGAACTTTTAAACACTAGAATACACTATTTTTCTAGCAACTCCACACTCTAAATAAGAAAAATCCTTTTATCATCACAATCAGGTTTTGTTTGTGATAACTATAAATCATTACTCCTCTCTAAACATGGACTTTGATGAAAGATGATTGGTGTGGGAGTACAGTTCCACAAAATAAGTGGGAAGTTGAATGTCCATTCTTTGAAATGGTTAAGAATCAAAAAATTCTGAAAGAACACTAAGCAAGAACTGGAACCAAAAAACAAACAAACAAACAAAAAAACACACAATTAAGACAATTGTTTAACTACTGGAATAGGTTGGTAAGAAATCATCAACTAAAGATCCTTCAGACATGAATTACCTTGAGTCATTCCCCAAACTTTCCATGATTTTTCTTGGGATTCAAATTATCTGGCAAGATGACTAAAACTTAGTCACTGTACTGTTCTTTTATTAAACTACATATTAAGAAAAATAAAGCTAATTAAATTCAAACAGTGGAGAATAGCAGTCGTAGGTGAAATTTTTAAAAATACTTGAAACAGATTAAAAATGAAAATATATTATGTAGAATCAAAACATGCAGAATGCAGCTAAAACAAACATTTATGATGAAGTGCTTAATTTATAAATCAGTGCTTAACTCAATAATATAAGCTCCTACTTTAATAATTTTTAAAAAGAAGAACAATATGAACCCAGAGAAAGCAAAAGCAAAAGAAATAATAAAGAACACAAATCAATGACATTAAAAACAAAAACAATAGAGAAAATAAATAAAATTAAAAGCTCTTTCTTTGGAAAAATCAATAAAATTGGCAAACCTCTAGCAAGACTAACAAAAGAGAGTAAATACAAATTACCAATATCATGAATTAAGTAATGGTCATCTCTATAGAACACAAAGGCATAAAAAAGTTAAAAAAAGAATATTATGAATAAGGCTAATCACATAAATTTAACAATTTAAATGAAATAGACCAATTCCATGAAAATCACAAAGTACCAGAACTCATCTAATATAAAATAGGTAATTCTATAACTATGAAAGAAGTAGAAATTACAATTTAACCACTCTTAAAAGGGAAATCTCAAGGCTCAGAGTTTTTCACTGGAGAATTCTACCAAACTTTTAAGGAAGGATCAACAGTAATTGTACACAATCTCTTCCAGAAAAGTGAATAGAGGAGAGACTATCAAACTTAACTTTATTATTGTCAAACAGAATTTTATCATTCTGACACCAAAATGAAAAAAAGAAAATTAAAAAATAAGACAACTACAGCTCATTATCCCTCATGAACATAGGTACAAAAATTCTTAACAAAATATTATTATATTTAATGCAGTGAAAAATCAGAACCAAGTGGGGTTTATTTCAGGGATGCAAGACTGAGTCAATATTCAAAAGACAGTTTAGCTTATCAATAAGCTAAATTAAAAAATACATATATATATATATATATATATATATATATATATATATACCAGAAGCCCTAGCCATTTCAATACAGCAAGAAAAACAAATAAAATCATATAGATTGTAGAGGAAGAAATAAACTACACTATTTACAGTTGACATGATGGTTTGTATAGAATAACCCAAAATATTTTAAAAAATCAATATCAACTCTAGAACTAGTAAATGAGTGCTGCAAGTTCATAGGATACTAGGTTAACATAGAAAAATCAACTGTATTTCTATAAACTAGCAATGAAAATGTGGAAACCAAAATAAAATAAAATTCCACTTCAATTACTCCAAATAAAACACAGATGTAACAAAATGTAATCAGTACTTATGCTTAAAACTAAAAAACCCTGAAGAAAGAATTCAAATAAATGGAGATGTACTATGATTGGAAAACTAAACAGTAAATATGACAATTCTTGACAACCTATAAGTTTACTGCAATTCCTATCAAAATCCCAGCAAGATTTTTCATGTAGATAAGCATATTCTAATAGTTGTATGTAAAGGCAAAGGAACTACAATAGCTAAAACAATTTTGATTAAATAAAAAAAAGGAATAAAGTGAAGGAATAAATCAACCAGATTTTTAAGACTTACAGTGGAAGCTACAGTATTCAAGGCAGGGTAGTGTTAGTGGAGACATGACAGAAAGCTCAATGAAATAGAAAATAAAATATTTTCAATAAATAGAGCTTAGAAAATCAGACATCCACAAGCAAAAATAGATTAAAAAATAAAAAATAAAATAAAATAAAATTGAACCTTCACCTAAACCTCACACCTTATACATAATTTAACTCAGAATGGATAATAGGTTTATATGTAAATATAAAATTATAAACTTTTAGAAAATAAAACATAGAAAAAAATCCTTGGGCCCTAGGGCTAGGAAAAGAGTTCCTAGACACAACATAAAAATTATGAGCTATAAAATATAATAAATTGCACTTCATCAAAATTAAAAATTTTGCAAAAGCTCTGGTTAAGGGAATAAAAAGTCAAGATGCAGATTGGGAGAAATATTTGCAAACTTCATAACTGGCAAATGACTCATATGTAGATCATAAATAGTTTAGCATGTTCACACCAAACACATGTTCACTGTTCAGTATATGACCCAGCAATTGCACTCCTGGACATTTATCACAGGGAAATGAAAGCTTATGTCCACATAAAAACCTATACATGAATGTTCATAGCTGCTTCATCTGTAATAGCCAAACATTGGAAATGACCCAAATGTCATTCAATGGGGGAATGATTAAACAAACTGTTACATCCATATCATAGAATAAGACTCAGCAGTAAAAAAAGGAACAGACTGCTAATATACACAACAAATATGTTTTAAGGGAATTAATTTGAGAAAAAAACAAAAAGCAAAAAGGCCAATCTCAAAAAATTACATAATCCATGATTCCATTTATACAAACTATCCAAATGATAAAATTATAGAAATGGAGAATGGATTAGTGGTCACAAGAGGTTAAGGATGTTGGGACAGTGAGATCAGACTATTGACTATAAAAGTATAGCACAAGGGAGATCTTTATGTTAAGGAAACAGTTTTGTGTCTTAATGGTGGTCATGATTAAACAAATCCACATCTGATGAAATTTCATAGAAAAACACACACAAATGAGTGCAAGTACAAATGGCAAAATCTGAATAAGTTCTGTGGGTTATACTAGTATCAATTTCCTTTGTTTTAATATTGTGCTATAGACATGTAAGATGTTACCATTGGCTAACAAGTAGTACCTTTGTGTGCTATTTTTGCAAAGTCCTGTTAATCTATAATTATTTACTTATTTTCTAGCACAGGCAAGATCAGCCAGTAATATGTTAAGTAGATGTGGCAAGAGTGGACATTCTTGCATTTTTTCTACTCTTAGATGAAACAAATTTTTTTTTTTTTTTTTTTTTTTTTTTTTTTACCATTAACTATAAACTTAGCTGTAGGTTTTTCATAAGTGTCTTTCAACTGTTGAGGATATTCCTTTTTATTTCTAATTTTTTGAGAGCTTTAATCATGAATGGTTATTGGATTTTTCTCAAATGCCTTTTTATGCATCTACTGAGGTGATAAAGTACTTTTTGAGCTGTGTTTTTTAATATGGTGTATCACATTGATTTTTAGATATTAAATCAGTCTTACATTTCTGGTATAAATTGTAGTTGGTCAATGGTATATAGTCTCTTTTATATGTTTGCTAATATTTTGTTGAAGCCTTTTGTGTTTAAATTCATTAAGTATTTTATCTTATTTAAATTCATAAGTAATTTATCTATTATTTCCTTTTAAAGTCTTTATATAGCTTTTTTGGGGGGTAATACTGACCTTTTAGAATGTGTTGGGAAATCTTCCATCCTTCTCTATCTTCTGGAAGAGTCTGTGAATAATTGATATTATTTGTTCTTTAATATTTGGTAGAATTTATTATGCATTTTGGTCTGGGCTTCTCTCTGTGGGGAAATGTTTAATTTCAATCAAATTGCTTTGCTATTGGTCTATTCCAGTTTTCTATTTCTTCTTGAGTCAATTCTATAATGTGTCTCTAGGCAATTATCTTTTTACCCAAATTGTTTAATTTGTTGACATAAAGTTGTTCATGTTATTTCCTGAAAATTATTTTAATTTCTGTAGGATCCTTAACGATGTTCCCTTTTCATTACTAATTTTTGTATTTGTTCCTTTTCCTTTTTTTCTTATTCATTCTAATAAAAATTTTGTAGTTTTTTTTGTTTTTTACAAAGAACCAACTTATGATTTCACAAATTTTCTCTATTGTTTTTCTATTTTCTATTTAATTGATTTCTCTTCTAATATTTATCATTTCTGTCCTTCTTTCATTGGGTTTAGTTCCTTCTTTTTCTGGTTTAATAAGATGAAAACTTCTGAATTGATTTGACATTTTTTTCTATTGTCGACCTTTAAATTTTCTTCTAATAACTATTTCACTGCATCCCAGAAATTATAATATAATTTGACTTCATATACATTCACTTCCAAATATTTTCTAATTTCCTCTGTGATTTTTTACTTTACCCATTGGCTACATAAAGGTACTTTGTTTATTTTTCCAAAGGTTCGGGAACTTTTCAATTTCTTTGTTATTGATTTCTAATTTGATTATAATTTGGTAGTAGAACTTAATTTGCATGATTTCAACTCATACATTTGTTGAGACTGGTTATCTGGTCTAAGACATGGAGAATATACCACATGCATTTGAAAAGTATGTATATTTTGCTCTTGTTGATGGAGTATTTTATAGATGACAGGTAGGTCTAGTTGATTGACAATATTGTTCAAATGTTTATGTCTTTGCTAATTTTCTTAATTTTTGTTCTATCAATCATTAAAAACAATATATTGAATTATCCAACTACTATTATTTAATGGTTTATTTCTCTTTTTAATTCTACCAGTTTTTCCTCTGTATATTTTGGGCCTCTGTTTTTAATTACATCAATTTATAATTGTTTTATCTTCCTTATGAATGAATACTTTCTTCATTATGAATATCCCTCTCTGTCATAATAATCTTTGAGTCTTTATCTCAAAAAAGGTCTTAGCATTGCTTCTGGCATTTCGTAGACATTCTATAAACAGTAAATAAATATATGTGTTGATGCACTTATTTAATAATTATTTATCACTAGGCATTAGAATATTTACTATTATTCAATACTGGCCTTGTTACTGATATTTTATACCTTTATTTATGTACAGGTGCTGTTCTATGTGGATTTATTTACTGTGGTGTATATCTCCATAACATTCTATAATATTTTAAGTTCTTTGCTGTTTGGTTTAAGTCTCACTATTTTTTAATGAATGATGATATATCAGAAACTTTGACTTGATTAACTAATATCCAATGTCCCAGCAACCCTTGTTTTATTGAGTCAACTATGAACTCTGGTAAAAGACTACACTTTCTAGCCTCCCTTATAGCTAAGTGTGGCCATGTGACAAAATTCTGGCTAATGAGATGTAATCATAAGTTGCCAGGTTGAATTCTAACTTAGGGTCCATAACAGGGTACTTCCTATTTTCTGCCTGGAATATGAATGTGATTATTCTCTTGTGAGTCTGTAAATGGAAAAATATGTATGCCGAAGGATGTGAGGCATAAAGGTATAAGGAACTTGGATTCTTGATGTCTTTATGTTATGTTATGTTAAGTTAAGTTATGTTAAGACCTAACTTCTGATTTTCTATTGAGGTCTCTGTATCATGAACCCACATTCAATTTCTAACTGATACAGATGACCGCTATGATGCTGCTGCTGATGAACAAGCTCCTGTCCAGGTCTACCTAAACTGTTACCCAGGACAAAAGAAGTGAAATATGTAATATCCCAGATCTTTCAGGTTCTGGAATCATCCAAACCAGTGGTCTATTTATTTCTCTCCAAACACTTACTCTCTCGTTAATGGGCCCAGAACAGATTCTGACATAGCTGTAGAAAACTTAAAGTTTTTATCATTTAAAGGCTGTGCACTTGGAGACCCAGAAGAGAGTGGTTAAGACTAGTGACCTCATACAGGATTGCCAGAGGAGGTTACATTTTCCAAGGCATTATTCATGGAATGAAAATTTATAAAGAAACATAGTCACTTAAAACATTTCCTAGATATGCTGACCTTCAGTCTTTGTTGAGTACCAATTTTCCCTGAATATTTGTTATTGCCAAGGCACTGCATTTCGACAGTGATTCCTATGCCCTTGAAACAGACTTTACTGTCCTGGAACTGCTGGCTACTCAGCAGATACTCAGCCTGCCCTCATCTCTAGATGCTCTGATGATGCCACATCTGCACATTCAGCTAGCTCCTGCTGACTTTCTTTCTTTTCTTTTCTTATTTTGGCTGGTTGAAAAGACAACCAAGTTAAATTTCCCAATAAAGGTCTCAAAAAGGACTAATTCTTTAAATCTATTTGCACTCATTCTTAACTGATAATTGAACTCTGTGTGCAAGGAGGCCAGAGGTGTGCAATGAGATACAGTTCCCTCACAACAGCGTGAAGAATCAACCCTTTACCACAGTTGCTGCTAACATACAGAGCAAATAACTATTTCAATGACTCAGAGTTTGGGGCATTTGAGTGATCTGTCCTCCACTGTGTTTGTAATTGCCCTCTAAACCTGATCCTCCCCCCCAAAACAGGGAGCATCTGAATAAAAGTTAACTACTACCTTGGCAGATGAAAAACTTGATTAGTTCTAATGGAAGCAGGGGAGTGCTGTTGACATTTCATACTTCCAGTTCTTGCATGGCAATAAGACATAAGGACTGATTTATAAAAGAGAGTGTGCCTATCAAGCATGAGTGAGACAGAGAGAGAAAGTTCAAGTTGCACAAAATAAGCTGCTAATTTCTTTTCCATTTCACTGACAATGTGCTCTTTGAGTTCAGAGCAGCTGGGATGAGAACAATGGATGTTCCCAACCTATGCTCCATTTAACTTCTGCAACTCGACAAGGTCAAACAGCAAGGAGAGAATCTCTCTCTCTCAGAGGTTTATACTGTGGCAAAGCTAGGAGACTGGGGGGCTATCTAAAAGACACATATGATTTCTTTAAAGAAGCTCCTGTATCTAACCAGAGTTTTTATCGGCAAAGATTTGGATGCCTTTTTACTGTTATTTCTACCGTGAAATTCATAGGATTTATATATGGTTCCTTGTTACAAGCATGTGTGTTGGGGTGGGAGAAGGTGAGCATGAGCACTTGAGTTTGAAAAGATACGTGCTGTCTGTTGTCTAGATCTTCACTGATGAAAAATGAATCCCAAAGGATTTGCTGTGCATTGGCTCTACTGCCACTGACAGGGAATTTTCAAACTCTTTTTATTTTTTTATTTTTTGCAATTAACAATGTCTACCAAAGAGCCTTAGTATTCAATACACTTCCCTACAACCCATACCACCAGAATGGCAGAGTCCTTTGGGATATAGGCTTCATTTCTTCTCTTCTGATGAGTATACCAACTCCTCTCTGATCTGCTCATGTAACTTGGATCTCAATTAGCACAGATTTGTGGCATTCTGCTTTTAGTGGGTGGGAGGTGAAAGAACTAGGAATGTGAGCTAATATTCACCAAGACCATCTTGTCAGTTTTGCAGTTCAGGAACCATCACCCACTATTAGAATTTATATTCCACCTTAGTACATATGATATTAGATTCTGAGAAACTAAGTACTTACTTATAAAAATGTAACCTTTGCTTAAATATTGGAAAGCTACACTTTTTACAAAACTTACTATTTTAGTTTCAAGATCAAAGGACAAAATTAATCTGGTGGTTTGACTTAATAATGATAATTTTAAAAACATGGTTTTCTTTTCAAGAAAGCAAATGCATTTCATGCACACACTAATATCATCTTCAGGCCTATATTCTGGTTTATTTAATACTAAATAAAAAGTTAAGGTGAAAATATGAATTAATTGATAAGACTAATTCTCTGCAATTTACTTTTCTAACAATTTACTGTAAAATAATTATTTGAAAAGATAAACCATGTTTTGACCCTCACCCTTTTCTCTAAAGGTACATTCTGCTTTTCTTCCTTATGCTCTTCTGTGTTCTAGGCACATGGAAAGACATACAGTTTTCCATCTTTCTTTTTCTTCATAGATTGACTTTTCTCATATTGTAATCCCATTTGGCTGAAAGCACAAGTAACCTCTATGCTTCAAGGCCCAGAACAAACTTCTCTCTATTCACCTTTTCTGGTTCATTTGAGAGGCGTGAATTGGTCTTTCCTTGAGTTCTTCACCTTATCTGAGGACTCTTCTATCAATCATAATCTGTACACACTGAACAATGCAAGTGTTTATGTAGCCCTCTCCTACTTAAGAGGTGAGGAGCAGGGACTATGTTTGCCAAGTGAATGAATGTAGACCTTGTATCTATTTGTCTTTCCCAAGCTAATTATTTGCTTGCAAAAGTTGTTTTCAGAAAGGCATATTTGCTTATTTAAGAAAATATATGTCCTAATCTTAAACTTATATTCCATATACTTCTGTACTATATTAAAGGTAACAGATTATCCATTATAAAATTATGTTACCAAACTCTGATTAATGCATTTGTTAATTTTTCACCCTGTGATGGACATTGATTATTATTCAGTACTTTTAATATTTATATATTTAGTTTAACAACTAGAATAAAGTGAGAAATTGAACCAGTTATACTAAATTTTATGTCAAACTATAAAAATGTATTTAGAAACATTTATTATCCAAGACTAATAATTTGGGATTAAATTAAATGGGAATTATATTGAAAAGTTAACGTACTGTTTTCAAAGAAATATATTGTTTTCTCTCTCTTTTTTCAAGAAATTGCTTTTGTCTCTATGTGAACTACTTGAAATGAAGATGAGATGTTCTATTGGAAACTCTTGTCTACCAACATGCAATACAAGAATTGCTTTGTTAATCTCTTAGTTCTTCTTATTTAATGAAACTTCCTAACCTTGAATGTCATGTCCAAAACAATGATCTAAAATTAAAACAAGAAAAAAAAAATTAAAACAAGAATATATATATATATCTTATTCTTATATTTATATATTGCCTGTATAAGTATAGATCTCAGCAATAACTCTATATTTATAGAGTCATAAAGGAGAGAGTTGTTTCTGAGAAGATATTGCAAGGAAGAATTGTTGTTCAAAGTAGAAATTCAATTCAAAGGCTGATAGATTCTAGAAGTAACCTGAAGCATATGCTTAGTAAAGCAAGAATGGTAACAGCAATCTAAGAGAAGAAAACAGAATTCATTGGAGATATTAAACATGGAAGCCCTAAAGTTTAGATTATATTCATGATCAAATTCTTCTTCTTCATGTATACATTCTCATTCTATTTTTCATAATATAAGTAATGATTCCAGTACCTCAGGTAATTTCCCAAACCATTCCATCTCACCATAATCCCTTAATTCATTAAGTTATTATTGTGCATTGTCTTACATCAACCTTGGTTGTGTCAGTGTCTGTCACTTACTAACTATGTAATTTTTTATGAGATTTCATTTCCTCATCTACAAATGTAGCCTAGTCATATCTATTTCTTAGTTTCAGTCAGAAAAGAAGAACTACCATAAGTGATATAGAATAAAGGATGTATTATAGGAATGTAACCTTGCACAACTTGGGAACAGGTTATACAGTCTATGTAAGAGTGTTATCTGTGCTTATGTTTCTGGGGCTTGATGTCAGCAGTTGGAAAGGAAGGACACAAAATGGGGAAGAACAAGGACAAACTGAGACCACAGGGTATAATGGAACTCATGTTGATGTCTCACCACCACTTCCAAGCCTCCAACATTGATGATGCAGGGTATGTAAAGAAGAAGCTGGTACCCTTTCTCACGGACTTTAATATGCATCAGATCTAGGAGTTAGTTAGACATGTTGAAGCAAGACCTGACAGCAGCTAAAGGAGCTGCAGAGCTGGTTGATGCCCCATGCCAGTGAGATGAGCCAGCAGATAAGCAACATTTGTGTGCTCAAGTAGTACAAGAGCACTGCATCAACCATGTGATTGTTAAAGGAATAGGGCCATTCACTTCAACCTTTTAACTCTAATGCAAACCGTCTCTTGGATCTCACATTAACCCAGAACTGCACAAGGAGGGAAGGTCAAGGAAATGTAGACACATTAACTCAGAACTGCACAAGGAAGAAACTCAAGGAAATGTAGACTCAACTTAGCTAAGATGACAATGCAAAGCCATCACAACATCCTGTCTTCTCAGAGTGTTGGGTTTTTGGAACAAAAATGCCTATAAAATCATTTTAAAGACTTTAAAGCACAAAAGTGATAAAGGGTAGTATTATTTCCACAAAGTTTCTTTACAATGTTCCGATCATTGTTTCACCTGTGTAGTTATATTGAGTATAACTAGCCATAAGCACAAATAGTAGATCCTTGTGTACTGTGATTTGATAGGAATCAATAGGCCTAAGGAACCTAAAATTTCCAAATAATTGTCAATTATAAAAAGACAAGCAACTGCTTTGTCTATTCAGTGTACTCCTATGATATTTAGCACAGAGCTTGACACATACCAAGAAAAAAAGAAAAGAAGGAAGGAAGAAAAGAAAGAAAGAAAGAAAGAAAGAAAGAAAGAAAGAAAGAAAGAAAGAAAGAAAGAAAGAAAGAAAGAAAAGAAAAGAAAGAGAGAGAGGAGGGATCAAGATAATGGAGTAGGAGGACACCACACAAATACATCAAAACTGCAACTGCATATACAGCCACTGTCACTGAGAACAACCTGAAGACTAGCAGAATGGCTTTTCTACAGTAGCTGTAAAGAAAGAACCACATGAAATCTGGTAGGAGGGAAGGACAGCAATGTAGTCAGGACCCACACTCTGATTGGGTGACCTAGATGAGATATCACAGGCTCAGGGATCATCCCTATGGAGTGAAGGATTCAAGCTCCATATTAGGCACCCCATCCCTGAGTTCCAGCACCAGGAAGATGAGCCTCCTTACCTGGTTTGAAAACCAGTGGGGCTTACTAGAAGTCTGTAAGAAACTGAGTCTCCATTCTTAAAGAGCACATTCACAGACTTGCTTGCTCCCAGTCCCAGTTTAGAAGCAGCAGATGGAAAAGTGCCTGGTGCTATGGCTGGCCTTCCAGGACTTCCCCAGTACACCCCCAGCCCACATCAGGCACATGATTTAGCACGGCTCCTTGCTAAGGCAGAGACTGCCATTGCCATTGTGTGTATGTATGCACACCAGAAAAAAAGCAGAGCCAGCTCAGAAGTGTAGCTCTATCTCTTCAGGACCCAACCACATTTCTAACCAAGATGGGAACCACCATCACCATTGCACATGCACACAGCAGGGGAAAAGCAGAGCAAGCTCTGAAATGCAGGTCCAAGCCCTCAGGTCCTGGCTATGTCCCATCCAAGGTGGAACCTGCCATCACACTGAGGAAAAGCCCAACTCCCTCAAGGCTCCTGCTCTAACCCCTCAGTCTTTGGCACCATCCTCCAGTAGAATAGCAGCCATCTTTGAGCCTGGGAGAAGTCTCAGCTTGCAAACGACTCTGGCTCTAGTCACCCCAGTGCCAGCCCCACCTCCCTTAAAGGAAATGGCTGCCAGTATAACCAGGGAAGAGGCAACATGCATTCACTTCAGATCCAGTTCTTCCACCAAAAACCACTGGGAACACACAGATTGCACAGGGATGCTCCCTATGCAAAGACACTCTCTCATGCCTGAGATAGGTACCAGTTTCACCTAATTTTATAGACACGAACAGAGAAAGTCAAACAAAATGAGAAGACAGAGGAATATATTTCAAATGAAACAAGATAAAACCACAGAAGAAAACCCTAATGAAATAGGTAGGGATAATTTCCCTGATAAAAAGCTCAAAACAGTAGTAATAAAAATGGTCAATGAACACAGGAAAAGAATAGAAGAATACAATGAGAACTTCAATAATAAATGAGAAGATATAAAAAAAGAACTAGTTTTAACTGAAAAATATGATAACCGAGATGAAAAATACATTAGAAGGAATTAAGAGCTGATTCGGTGATACAGAAGAATGCATAAGTGACCTGGAAGACAGAATAGTGGGACGAACCCAATAAAAACAGCAAAAAGTAAAATTAATTAATTAATTAATTAATTAATTAATTTAAAAAATAAGGATAATTTAAGGTACCTCTGAAACAGTATCAAGTATACTAACTTTGACATTATAGGAGTCCCAGAAAGAGAAGAGAAAGGAGAAGAAAATGTATTTGATAAAATTATGGCTTATCCCTAACCTGAAGAAAGAACAGATATCATCTGGGTCCAAGAAGAAAAAAGAGTCCCAAACAAGGTAAACACAAAGAGACCCACACCAAGACACATAATAATTGAAATAGCAAAAGTTAAAGATAAATAGGGAATTTTAAAGGCAGTGAGAGAAGGAAAAAGAATCACAGACAAAGGAAGCTCCATAAGGCTATCAGCTTATTTTTCAGCAGAGATTTTGCAGGCCAAAAGGGAGTAGTGTGATATATTTAAGTGATGTAAGGAAAACATATACAGAGTAGGATACTCTACACAGCAAGTTTGTCATTCAAAATTGAAGGAGAGGTAACACATTTCCCAGATAGTAAAAACTAAAAGAGTTCATCACCAGTAAATGGACCTTACAAGGAATGTCAAAGCATCTTCTTTAACCAAAAAAGAAAAGGTTATAATAAGAAATAAGAAAATATATACTGGAAGAATCAGTAATGTCAAAATGACTATACTACCCAAGGAATCTACAGATTCAATGCATTCCTTATCAAATTACCAACGGCATTTTTCACAGAACTAGAACAAAATAATTTTAAATTTGTATGGAAAGACAAAAGATCCTGAATAGCCAAAGCAATACTTAGAAAGAAAAACGGAGCTGGAGGAATCACACTCCCTGATTTCAGACTATACTACAAAGCTACAGTAATCAAAGCAGTATGGTACTGGCACAAGCACAGAAATATAGATCAATGGAACAGGATAGAAAACCCAGAAATAAACCCATGCACCTATGGTAAATTAATCCATGACAAAGGAGGCAAGAACATACAACGGAGAAGACAGTCTCTTCAATAAATGGTGCTGGGGAAACTGGACAGTTACATGTAAAAGAATGAAATTAGAACACTCCATAACCCCATACACAAAAATAAACACAAAATGGATTAAAGACCTAAATGTAAGGCTGGATAATATAAAACTCTTAGAGGAAAACATAAGCAGAACACTCTGACATAAATTGCAACAATACCTTATTTGATGCACCTCCTACAGTAAAGAAAATAAAAACAAAAATAAACAAATGGGAGATAATTAAACTTAAAAGCTTCTGAACAGCAAAGGAAACTATAAACAATATGAAAAGACAACCCACAGAATGGGAGAAAATATTTGCAAACATAGTGACAGACAAGGAACTAATCTCCAAAATATACCAACAGCTCATGCAGCTCTCTATGAAAACAAACAAACAACCTAATCAAAAATGGGGAGAAGATCTAAATAGACATTTCTCCAAAGAAGACATACAGTTGGTCAAAAATCACATGAAAAGATGCTCAACATCACTAATTATCAGAGAAATGTAAATCAAAACTATAGTGAGGTATCACCTCACACCAGTCAGAGTGGCCATCATCAAAAAATCTACAAACAATAAATCCTGGAGAGGGTGTGGAGAAAAGGGAACCCTCTTGCACTGTTGGTGGAAATATAAACTGGTACAGCCATTATTGAGAACTACATGGAGGGTCCTTAAAACCTAAAAGCAGAACTACCATATGATCCAGCAATCCCACTCCTGGGCATATACCTGGAGAAAACCATAATTCAAAAAGATACATGTACCCCAATGTTCATTGCAACACTCTTTACAATAGCCAGGACATGGAAGAAACCAAAATGTCCATTGTCAGAGGAATGGATAAAGAAGATGTGGTACATATATACATACAATGAAATATTAATCAATCATAAAAAAGAATGAAATAATGCCATTTGCAGCAACAGACCTAGAGATTATCATACAAAGTGAAATAAGTCCAAGAAAACCAAAATCATATGATATCACTCATATGTGGAATCTAATTTAAAAATGGTACAGATGAACTTGTTTATGAAACAGAAATAGACTTACAGATATTGAAAACAAACTTATGGTTACCAAAAGGGAAACATGGTGAGGGGGATAAATCAGGTGCTTGGGATTGGCATACCCAAAATATTTACATATAAGATGGATAACCAACAAGAACCTACTGTATAGCACAGGGAACTCTACTCAATATTCTGTGATAACCTATATGAGAAAAGAATCTGGAAAGAAATGAATATATGTATATGTATAGCTGAATCACTTTGCTGTACACCTGAAACTAACACAACATTGTAAATCAAAATTAGAAAAAAGAAAAAAAAATCCAGTAACAGTAATTATCCATTTTGTTCCTAAATCTGTGTTCAACCCAACTCTCTGCATTTTTTAAAAATTCAAAAATATTTACTGAATGTCGGCGCCTAGTCCACAGTGAGGGGGACAAGAAGTTAGTTTCCTTAGGACAAAGGAGGTGCCCTCGCACCTGCAGGACAACCTGTTGACCCATCCGTAGGGAGGAATAAGCTTCCTGTTATGACCGCAACTGCCAAGAAGCCAGCCGTGCAGCGGTTTCTACCAGAAGTTTTTTAGATACCGTGTGGTTGACAGGGTCTTGCTGTTCTCGCTGGGTGTCAGGCCTGAACCTCTGAGGTGGGAGAGCCGAGTTCAGGACATTTGTCCACCAGAGACCTCCGGTTCCATGTAATATCAAACAGAGAAAGCTCTCCCAGAGATCTCCATCTCACCACTAAGACCCAGCTACATTCAACGACCAGCAAGCTACAGTGCTGGACACCCTATGACAAACAACTAGCAAGACAGGAAGACAACTGCACCCATTAGCAGAAAGGCTGCTTAAAATAATAATAAGGTCACAGACACGCCAAAACACACCACCAGACGTGGTCCTGCCCACCAGAAAGACACGATCCAGCCTCATCCACCAGAATACAGGCACCAGTCCCCTCTATGAGGAAGCCTACAAAACCCACTGAATCAAACTTAGCCACTGGGGGCAGACACCAAAAAAAACGGGAACTATGAATCTGCAGCCTGTGAAAAGGAGACCCAAAACACAGTAAGTTAAGCAAAATGAGAAGACAGAGAAACACACAGCAGATGAAAGAGCAAGGTAAAAACCCACCAGACCAAACAAATAAAGAGGAAATAGGCAGTCTACCAGAAAAAGAATTCAGAGTAATGAGAGTAAAGATGATTCAAAATCTCGGAAAAAGAATGGAGAAAATACAAAAATGTTTAACAAGGACTTAGAAGAACTAAAGATAAAACAAACAATCATGAATAACACAGTAAATGAAATTAAAAATGCTCTGGAAGGAATCAATAGCAGAATAACAGAGGCAGAAGAATTGATATGTGACCTGGAAGACAAAATAGTGGTAGTAATTACCACAGAACAGAATAAAGAAAAAAGAATGAAAAGAATTGAGAACAGTCTTAGAGACCTCTGGGACAATATTAAATGCACCAATATTCAAATTATAAGGGTCCCAGAAGATGAAGAGAGAAAGAAGGGGACTGAGAAAATATTTGAAGAGATTATAGCTGAAAAATTCCCTAATATGGGAAAGGAAATAGTCAATCAAGCAGAGGAACTGCAGAGAGTTCCATCCAGAATAAATCCAAGGAGAAACAGGCCAAGACACATATTAATCAAACTATCAAAAATTAAATACAAAGAAAAAATATTAACAGCAGGAAGGGAAAAACAACAAAAAATATACAAGGGAATCCCCATAAGGTTAACAGCTGACTTTTCAGCAGAAACTCTGAGCCAGAAGTGAGTGGCAGGACAAATTTAAAGTGATGAAATGGAAAAACCTACAATCGAGATTACTCTACTCAGCAAGGATCTCATTTAGATTCGACAGAGAAATTAAAACCTTTACAGAGAAGCAAAGCTAAGAGAATTCAGCACCAAAAGCACTAAACGAGCTTTACAACAAATGCTAAAGGAACTTCTCCAGGTAGGAAACACAAGGGAAGGAAAAGACCTACAATAACAAACTCAAAACATTTAAGAAAATGATAATAGGGACATATATATCAATAACTACCTTAAATGTAAATGGATTAAATGCTCCAACCAAAAGACATAGACTCACTGAATGGATACAAAAACAAGACTTGTATATATGCTGTCTACAAGAGACACACTTCAGACCTAGGGACACATACAGACTGAAAGTCAGGAGATGAAAAAAGATATTCCATGCAAATGGAAATCAAAAGAAAGCTGGAGTAGCAATTCTCAAATCAGACAAAATAGGCTTTAAAACAAAGACTATTACAAGAAACAAAGAAGGACACTACATAATGATCAAGGGATCAATCCAAGAAGAAGATATAACAATTGTAAATATTTATGCACCCAATATGGGAGCAACTCAATACATACGGCAAATGCTAACAGCCATAAAAGGGGATATCAGCAGTAACATAATCATAGTAGGGTATTTTAACACCCCACTTTCACCAATGGACAGATTATCCAAAATGAAAATAAATAAGGAAGTACAAGCTTTAAATTATACATTAAACAAGATGGACTTAATTGATATTTATAGGACATTCCATCCAAAAACAACAGAATAAACTTTCTTCTCAAGTGCTCATGGAACATTCCCCAGGATAGATCACATCTTGGGTCACAAATCAAGCCTTGGTTAATTTAAGAAAATTGAAATCATATCAAGTATCTTTTCTGATCACAACACTATGAGAATAGATATCAATTACAGGAAAAAAATCTGTTAAAAGTAAATATGCATGGAGGCTAAACAATACACTACTAAATAACAAAGAGACCACTGAAGAAATCAAAAAGGGAAAAAAAAATACGTAGAAACTTATGACAATGAAAACATGATGACCCAAAATCTATGGGATGCAGCAAAAGCAGTTCTTAGAGGGACGTTTATAGCAATACAAGCCTACCTCAAGAAACAAGAAATGTCTCAAATAAACAACCTAACATTACAACTAAAGCAATTAGAGAAAGAAGAACGAAAAAACCACAAAGTTAGCAGAAGGAAAGAAATCATAAAGATCAGATCAGAAATAAATTTTTAAAATATGAAGGAAACAATAGCAAAGATCAATAAAACTAAAAGCAGGTTCTTTGAGAAGGTAAACAAAATTGACAAACCATTAGCCAGACTCATCAGGAAAAAAATGAAGAAGACTCAAATCAATAGATAGAAATGAAAAAGAGAAGTAACAACTGACACTGCAGAAATACAAAGGATCATGAGAGATTACTGCAACAACTATATGCCAATAAATTGGACAACCGGGAAGAAATGGACTAATTCTTAGAAAAGCACAACCTTCTGAGACTGACCAGGAAGAAATAGAAAATATAAACAAACCAATCACAAGCACTGAATTTGATACTGTGTAAAAATCTTCAAACAAACAAAAGCCTAGGAACAGATGTCTTCACAGGCGAATTCTATCAAACATTTAGAGAAGAGCTAACACCTATCCTTCCCAAACTCTTCCAAAATATAGCAGAGGGAGGAACACTCCCAAACTCATTCTAGGAGGCCACCATCACCCTGATACCAAAACCAGACAAAGATGTCACAAAGAAAGAAAATTACATGCCAATATCACTGATGAACATAGATGCAAAAATCCTCAACAAAATACTAGCAAACAGAATCCAACAGCACATTAAAAGGATCACACACCATGATCAAGTGGCCCAGGAATGCAAAGATAGTTCAATATATGCACATCAATCAATGCGATAAACCATATTAACAAATTGAAGGAGTAAAAACATATGATCATCTCAATAGATGCATAAAAAGCTTTTGACAAATTCTACACCCATTTATGATAAAAGCCCTCCAGAAAGTAGGCATGGAGGGAACTTACCTCAATATAATAAAGGCTATATATGACAAACCCAGAGCCAATATCATTCTCAGCGGTGAAAAACAGAAACCATTTCCTCTAAGATCATGAACAAGACAAGGTTGTCCACTCTCACCACTGCTATACAACATAGTTTTGGAAGTTTTAGCCACAGCAATCAGAGAAGAAAAAGAAGTAAAAGGAATCCAAATCAGATAAGAAATAAAGCTGTCAGTGTTTGCAGTTGACATGATACTATACATAGATAATCCTAAAGATGCTACCGGAAAAACACTAGAGGTAATCAATGAATTTGGTTATGTAGCATGATACAAATTAATGCACAGAAATCTCTTGCATTCCTATACACTAATGATGAAAACTCTGAAAGAGAAATTAAGGAAACACACTCATTTACCATTGCAACAAAAAGAATAAAATACCTAGGAATAAATCTACCTAAGGAGACAAAAGACTTGTAGGCAGAAAATTATAAGACACTGATGAAAGAAATTAAAAATGATACAAGGAGATGGAGAGATATGCCATGTTCTTGGATTGGAAGAATCAACATTGTGAAATGACTCTACTACTCAAAGCAATCTACATATTCAATTCAATCCCTATCAAACTACCAGTGGCATTTTTCACAGAACTAGAACCAAAAATTTTACAATTTGTATAGAAACACAAAGACCCCAATAGCCAAAGCAATCTTGAGAAAGAAAAACGGTGCTGGAGATATCAGACTCCTGGACGTCAAACTATACTACAAAGCTACAGCAATCAAGACAGTATGGTACTGGTACAAAAACAGAAATATAGATCAATGGGACAGGATAGAAAGCCCAGAGATAAACCCACACACATATGGTCACCTTATGTTTGATAAAGGAGGCAAGAATATACAATGGAGAAAAGACAGCCTCTTCAATAAGTGGTGCTGGGAAAACTGGACAGCTACACGTAAAAGAATGAAATTAGAACACTCCCTAACACCATACACAGAAATAAACTCAAAATGTATTAAAGACCTAAATGTAAGGCCAGACACCATAAAACTGTTAGAGGAAAACATACACAGAACATTCTGTGACATAAATCACAGAAAGATCCTTTTTGACCCACCTCCTACAGAAATGGAAATAAAAACAAAATAAACAAATGGGACCTAATGAAACTTAAAAGCTTTTTCACAGCAAAGGAAACCATAAACAAGATGAAAAGACAATTCTCAGAATGGGAGAAAATATTTTCAAATTAAGCAACTGACAAAGGATTAATCTCCAAAATTTGCAAGCAGTTCATGCAGCTCAATATCATAAAAACAAACAACCCAATCCAAAATGGGCAGAATACCTAAATAGATATTTCTCCATAGAAGATATACAGATTGCCAACAAACTCATGAAAGGATGCTCAGCATCACCAATCATTAGAGAAATGAAAATCAAAACTACAATGAGGTATCACTTTGCACCAGTCATAATGACCATCATCAAAAAATCTACAAACAATAAATGCTAGAGAGGGTGTGGAGAAAAGGGAACCCTCCTGCACTGTTGGTAGGAATATTAACTGATACAGTCAGTATGGAGAACAGTATGGAGGTTTTTAAAAAGCTAAAAATAGAACTACCATACTACCCCGCAATACTACTACTGGGCATATACCCTGAGAAAACCATAATTCAAAAAGAGTCATGTACCACAATGTTCACTGCAGCTCTATTTACAATAGCCAAGACATGAATGCAACCTAAGTGTCCATTGACAGATGAATGGATAAAGAAGATGTGGCACATATAAACAATGGAATATTACCAGCCATAAAAAGAAATTAAATTGAGTTATTTGTATTGAGGAGGGTGGACCTCCTAGAGTCTGTCATGCAGAGTGAAGTAAGTCAGAAAGAGAAAAACAAATACCACATGTTAACACATGTATATGGAATCTAAAGAAAAAAAAAAGGTTCTGAAGAACCTAGGGGCAGGACAGGAATAAAGACACAGACATAGAAAATGGACTTGAGGACATGGGGAGGGGGAAGGGAAGCTGAGACAAAGTGAGAGAGTGGCATACACTACCAAATGTAAAATAGATAGCTAGTGGGAAGCAGCCACAGAGCACAGGGAGATCAGCTCGGTGTTTTGTGATCACCTAGAAGGGTGGGGTAGGGAAGATGGGAGGGAGACACAAGAGAGAGGACATATGGGAATATATGTATATGTAAAGCTGATTCGCTTTGCTACAAAGCAGAAACTAACACACAATTGTAAAGCAATTGTACTCTAATAAATTTGTTTAAAAATATTTACTATATATATAAAATAGATAACCAACAATGACCTACTGTATAGCACAGGGAACAATACTCAATATCTTGTAATAACCTATATGTGTGTGTGTGTATATTTATAGGGTTAGGCAAAAGTTTTGTTTGTTTTTTTCCATAAGATGGCTCTAGTAGCAGTTGTCTTTAACTTCATTAGAAATAATTTTGTTAGATTGTATGTGATAGCTGTCATATCAACATGCATTTAAAAAAACACATCAAAATTGGTTAATTTTTTTGTAGCCATTTTAATATTGAAGATGGAAGGAAAAAAGCAACATTTTTGGCATTATTATGCTTTATTATTTCAAGAAAGATAAAAATGATACTGAAAAGCAAGAAACGATTTGTGCAGTGTACAGAGAAGTTGCTGTAACTGATCAAAAGTGTCAAAAGTAGTTTGCGAGGTTTTGTGCTGGAGATTTCTTGTTGAACAATGTTCCATGTTTGGGTAGACCAGTTGAAGTTGATAGCAGTCAAGACACTGAGAACAATCAGTTTATACCACATGGGAGATGACAGACATACTCAAAATATCAAAATATCCAAATCAAGCATTGAAAATCATTTGCACCAGCTTGCTTATGTTAATCACTTTGATGTTTGTGTTCCACATAAATTAAGCAAGAAAAAAAACCTTCTTGACCTTATTTCTGCATGCATTTCTCTACTTAAACATAAAGAAAATGTTCTGTTTTTAAAACAATGTGACAAGTGATGAAAAGTGAATACTGTATAATAATGTGAAATGGAAGAGATTGTGGGGCAAGCAAAATGAACCACCACCAACCACACCAAAGGCCAGTCTTCATCCAAGGAAGGTGATGTTGTGTATATGGTTGGGTTGGAAGGGAGTCCACTATGATGAGCACCATCTGGAAAACCAAATGATTAATTCCAACAAATACTGCTCCCAATTAGACCAACTGAAAGCAGCATTTGATGAAATGCGTCCAGAATTAGTCAACAGAAAACGCATAATATTACATCAGGATAATGCATGACTACATGTTTCTTTGATGACCAGGCAAAAATGGTTACAGCTTGGCTGGGAATTTCTGCTTCATCCACCGTATTCAGAAGACATTGCACCTTTGGATTTCCTCTTATTTAAGTTTTTCCAAAATTATCTTAATGGAAAAAAATTCAATTCCCTGTTAGACTGTGTAAGGTACCTGGAACAGTTCTTTGCTTAAAAATATTAAAAGTTTTGGGAAGGTGGAAATATGAAGTTGCCTGAAAAATAGCAGAAGGTAGTGGAACAAAAGGATGAATACATTGTTCAATAAAGTTTTTGGTGAAAATAAAAAATGTGTCTCTTTTTTTTACTTAAAAACCAAAGGCACTTTTTGGTCAACCCTATATATATATAAATCACTTTGCTGTACACATGAAACTAACATAGCATTGTAAATCAACTATATTTCAATAAATATTTTTTTTAAAACCTAAAAAAAGAGAATATATATGAAAGGAAAAATCTCACTGGGAAAGGCAAATATATAGTAAAAACAGTGGATCAATTACTTAAGCTAGTATAAAGGTTAAAAGATAAAAATTGTAACATCAACTATGACTATAATAAACACTTCAGGGATAGACATGAAGATATAAAATATGACATAAAAAACATTGAATGTTGGGGGGAGGTAAAAAGTACAGATTTTAGAAGGTATTTGAACTTAAATAACTATACATTGAAAACAAGTAGATGTAGTTATAGGTCAATACATATAAATATCATGGTAACCACAAATCATGAACTTACAACAGATACACAAAAAACAAAGAGAAATAACCCAAACATAATGCTAAAGAAAATTACCAAACCACAAAGGAAGAGACTAAAAGAAGAAGAGATCAACTGAAAACAAGTAACACAATGGCAATAACATGCCTATCAATAATCACTTTAGATGCAAATGGACTAAATGATACAATCAAAAGATTTTTAGAATAAAAACACAAGACCCATCTGTATGCTGTCTCCAATAAACTCACTTTAGAGCTAAAGACACATACAGATTGAAAATAAAGTGATAGAAAAAGATATTCCACACAAATGGAAATGAAAAGAAAACTGGGTAACAATACTCACATCAGACAAAGTAAACTTTAGAACAAAAACAAAGAATGCCAGTATATAATGATGAAGGGATCTAACCAAGAAGAGGATATAACATTTGTAATAATATATGCAAGTATTTTATGAGCACCTAAATATATAAAGCAAATATTAGCAGACATAAAGGGAGAAATTGACAGTAATACAATAATAGCAGGAGACTTTAATAGCCCACTTGTATTAATAGAAAGATAATTCAGGCAGAAAATCGATATGGAAACAGTGGCCTTAATGACACATCAAACCAGATGTACTTAATAGATAGCTACAGGACATTCCATCCAAAAACATCAGAATAAACATTCTTTTCAAGTACATGGCAAACTTTCTCCATGATAGATAACATGCTAAGCCAAGAATCTTTCCAACCACAATGATATGAAACTAGAAATCAATTACAGGAAATTAAATAGAAAAAACAAGCACATGGGGACTAACCAATGGGTCAATAAAGAAATCAAAGACAAAATCACAAGTAACTTGAGATGAATGAAAACAGAAACACAACACAACTTTCCAAAAGCTATGGTACAAAAAAAAAAATCTACAGGACACAGAAAAGAACAGTTCTAAGAGGGAAGTTTATAGCAATTCAGGCCTACCTCAAGAAACAAGAAAAATCACAAAGAGATTAAGTTTCCATCTAAAAGAATTAGAAAAAGAAGAACAAAACAAAAGTCCAAAGTCAGCAAAAGGAAGGAAATAATAAAGATCAGAGTATACATAAATAAAACAGATATCAAAAAAGAAAAAAATAGAAAAGATCAATGAAACAAGGATCTGATTTTTTGAAAAGAAAAATAATAGATAAACTTTCAGCCAAGCTCATTAGGAAAAAGATAGAGGGCCCAAATAAACAAAATTAGAAATTAAAGGGGCTTCCCTGGTGGCGCAGTGGTTGAGAGTCTGCCTGCCAATGCAGGGGACGCGGGTTCGAGCCCTGGTCTGGGAAGATCCCACATGCCGCAGAGCAACTAGGCCCGTGAGCCACAGGTACTGAGCCTGCGCGTCTGGAGCCTGTGCTCTGCAACAAGAGAGGCCGCGATAATGAGAGGCCCGCGCACCACGATGAAGAGTGGCCCCCGCTTGCCACAACTAGAGAAAGCCCTCACGCAGAAACGAAGACCCAACACAGCCATAAAAATAAATAAATAAATAAAATAAATAAACCCAAAAAAAGTTAAAAAAAAAAAAAAAAAGTTTGAACAAGGCAGTTATACCTGTGCCCTCTTCAAAAAAAAAAGAAAAAAAGAAATTAAAGAGGAGAAGTTCCAACCAATATCACAGAAATACAAACAATCATAAGAGAATACTAAGAACAGTTATACACCAACAAACCAGACAATCTAGAAAAAATGGATAAATTCCAAGAATCATACAATCTTCTAAGATTGAATCAGGAAGAAATAGAAAAATCTGAGTAGATTGATCGCTAGTGTCAAAATTGAATCAGTAATCAAAAAACTTCCAATAAACAAAAGTCCAGGACCAAATGGCTTCACAGATAAATTCTACCAAACATTTAAAGAGCTAATGATATCCTTCTAAAACTATTTGAAAAACTTGAAGAGGAAAGAACACTTTCAAACTGATTCAACAAGGCCAACATTACCCTCATTCAAAAACAAGATAAAGACACTACAAAAAAAGAAAATTACAGGCCAATATCTCTGATGAACATAGATGCAAAAATCCTCAGCAAAACTTTAGCAAACTGAATTCAACAATACGTAAAAGGATTCATATACCATGATCAAGTGACATTTATTGCAGGGATGCAAGGATGCTTCAAGATCCACAAAGCAATCAAAGTCATACACTACATTAACAAAACAAGGAATAAAAATCACATAATCATCTCAATAAATTCAGAAAGAGCTTTTGGTAAAATTCAGTATCAATTAGTGATAAAATCTCTCAACAATGCTGGTATAGAGAGAACATACCTCAACTTAATTATGGCCATTTATGACAAACCAACAGTTAACATCATATTCAATGGTGAAAAGCTGAAAACTTTTCCTCTAAGATCAGGAACAAGACAAGGATGCCCACTCTTGCCACTTCTATTTAACATACTATTGGAAGTCCTAGACATAGCATCCAGACAAGAAAAAGAAATAGATAATATCCAAATTGGAAGAGGAGATGTACAGCTGTCACTATTTGCAGAAGACATGATACTATGTATAGAAAACCCCAAAAACTCCACCGAAAGACTCTTAGACCTAATAAATGAAGTCGCTGAAGTTGCAGGGAACATTAATATATAGAAATCTGTTAAATTTCTATACACTATTAATGAGCTTCAAAAAGAAATCAAGAAAATAACCCCATTTACAATCAAATCAAGAATAAAATACTTACGACTAAATTTCACCAAGGAGATAAAAGACCTATAGTGTGAAAACTATAAAACACTGATGAAGAAACTTGAAGTTCATACAGATAAATGGAAAGGTATCCCACATTCATGGATTGAAAGAATTAATACTATTAAAACTCAAAGAAATCTATAGATTTAATGTAATCCCTACTAATACACCCATGACATTTTTCACAGAACTAAAACAAATAATCCTAAAATTTGCAAGGAACCATAAAACTACAAATAGCCAAAGCAATCTTGAGGGAAAGAACAAAGCTGGTGGTACCATGCTGCCTGACTTCAGACTATACTACAAAGCTACAATAATCAAAACAGTACCAGCACAAAACTATATATAGATGAATGCAATAGGATAGAGAGCCTAGAAACAAACACACACACACACACACGGTCATTAATTTATGACAAAGAAGGCCAAAATATACAATGGGGAAAAGGTAGTCTCCTCAAAAAGTGGTACTGGGAATCTGGACAGCTACATGTAAAAGAATGAAATTAGAACATTTTCTCACACCATATACAATAATAAAATCAAAATGGATTAAAGACCTAAGTGTAACACCTGAAACCATAAAATTCCTAGAGGAAAACATAAGCAGTACCCTCTTTGACATAGGTATTGGCAATATTTTTTAGATATGCCTTCTCTTTTTAAAAATTTTTATTGGAGTATAGTTTATTTGTAATGTTGTGTTAGTTTCTGCCATACAAAAGACGTGAATCAGTTATACATATACATATATCCACTCTTTTTTACATTTTTTCCCATATAGGTCATTACAGAGTATTGAGAATTCCCTGTGTTATATAGTAGGTCCTTATTAGTTACGTATTTTATATATAGTAGTGTGTATACATCAATCCCAATCTCCCAATTTATCCTTCCACCACTTTTCTCCCTGGTAACCATAAGTTTGTTTTTCACGTAAGTGACTCTATTTCTCTTCTGTAAATAAGTTCATTCATACCATTTCTTTTTAGATTCCACATATAAACAATATCATATGATATTTGTCTTTCTCTCTCTGACTTACTTCACTCAGTATGACAATCTCTAGGTCCTTCTATGCTGCGGCAAATGACATTATTTCATTCTTTTTTTATGGCTGAATAATATTCTATTGTATATATGTACCACATCTTCTTTTTCCATTCCTCTGTTGATAGACATTTAGGTTGCTTCCATGTCCTGGCTATTGTAAATAGTGTTGCAATGAACATTGGGGTTCATGTATCTTTTTGAAGTATGGTTTTCTCTGGATATATGTCCAGGAGTGGGATTGCTGGATCATTTGGTAGCATTTTTTTAGTTTTTTAAGGAACACTCATACTGTTTTCCATAATGGTTGTACAAATTTACACTCCACCAACAGTGTAGGAGGATTTCCTTTTCTCCATACCCTCTCCAGCATTTATTGTTTGCAGATTTTTTGATAAAGGCCATTCTGACTGGTGTGAAGTGATACTTCATTGTAGTTTTGATTTGTCTTTCTCTAATAATTAGTGATGATGAGCACCTTTTCATGTGCCTCTTGACAAAGGAAACAAAAGCAAAAATAAAGTGAGACCTAATCAAACTATCACACTTAAAAGCTCATGCACAGTAAGGGAAACCATCAATAAAACAAAGTGCTAACCAACTGAAAGGGATAATATATTTGCAAATGATATGTCTAATAAAAGGTTAATAACCAAAATATATAAAAACTCATACAACTTAATATTAAATGGACACATACACACACACACACACACACAAACACACACACACACACAACCAAAATGGACAGAGGACCTGAATAGGCATTTTTCCAAAGGAGACATACAGATGGCTAACAAGCACATGAAAAAATGCTCAGCATCACTAATCATTAAGGAAATGAAAATCAAACCTACAATGAGATATTACCTCATATCTGTCAGAATGACTATTATCAAAAAGACAACAAATAACAATTGTTGGCCAGGATATGGAGAAAAGAGAATTGTAGTAAGCTGTTGGTGGGAATGTGAATTTGTACATCCACTATAGAAAACAGTATGGAGGGTCCTCAAAAATTAAAAATAGAACTATCATATGTTCTAGCAATTTAACTCCTGGGTATATAAACAAATAAAACTAAAAAACTAATTTGCAAATATATATGCACTCTTTTGTTCATAGCAATATTATTTACAACAGCCAAGATATGAATGCAACCTAAGAGTCCATCAACAGATGAATGGATAAAGATGTAGTACAGAGACACACACACACACACACACGGAATATTACTCAGCCATAAAAACGAATGAAATCTTGCCATTTGTGACAACATGGATAGACTTGGAGGGTATTATGTTTAGTGAAATGTCAGACAGAAAGAGACAAATACATCATGTTACAATTTATGTGGAACCTAAAAAATAAAACAAACAAATATTATAAATACAGAGAAAAATGTTGTCTTAGCACAGATGCTGGAAGAAGCCTGTCACTCCCAGCCCTCTCTTGGCACACACACACAGAGGCAAGATCTTCTGTGCTCACAACTGCCTGAGGTTAATCCAGCTCCTCCCTTCTGGAATGCTCAGGTGCAGCTCAAGGTAGCTCAAGACAGAAGTATTGATAAAAGTAAGAAGCATTACTGAGGGAAAAGGGCAGTCCATCCTCCTGTACAATCTGACAGCATTCAGCACAGAGTCTTATACTTGCTTTAAAAAAAAAAAAAAAATAAGCCAAATCTTGAACAAAAGAACTGAAAGAGATATCATATTGTGATACAAAACTGAGGTGGACAAAGGAAAAGGTATTCTAAAAGCACTACCAACCATTATGTTCAGAAGCCAGTAGAGGAAGCTGTTTAAATTAATACATGTAAGAATATACTATATGAGAGTAAAGATTATAAAAGGAAGTGAATAAGTGTGTACTATTTACAGTAAGTCTCAATGCATATACTTAAAATCTATTGTCTACAATCCAGTCTAATTTTCACGAGGGCTGGAACCTTGCCTATCTTGTTCATTAGTGAAACTCAGCACAAATCTCTGTACCAGAATAAATAAATTCAGAAGGAGAAAAAATTTCAAACTAGACACAATAGAAAGCATCAGATTGCCACTAAAATATGAATGGTTATTTGGAAAAATCATTGGGATGACCACTAAGAACCCCTATTTATTCATTATATCAATATTTGCTTATTCCTTCTATAAATATATAGCTAAACATTCATCACGTTCCAAGCACTAAACTATATGTTGAGTGAACAAGAAATCTAGCTCCTGCCACCATGGAACTTATGAGGAAAATACACAAAGCATGGGAGCAAACAAAATTAACTTGAGATTCTAACATATATAAGTACAATTTTCAAATACTTGTATATCAATAAAATATAACTTCTTATAGAAATCCATTAAACTACTTATATAAGAATTGATACTTGATTCAATTTTGACAAGAAGGAGGAAGTGGAAAGGAGAGTGTATAAATTAGCTATTGCTAACACACAGCTCCAAAACTCAGTGGTGTAGAACAATAAGCATTAATTAGTGCTCACAAATCTATGACTGGGAGGAGTGATTGTTCCTGTTATGGGTGAGCTTATTCCTTTATTATCAACTGTGGGTCAGGTAAGCATCTCTCATCATTTGGCTAAACACTCTTATATGTCTAGTTATCAGCTGGTTCTACACAGGTTCAGGATGGCTCACCTGGAACATCTGGACTCTTGCCTTAGGTCTTGCTTCCTCTAGCAGGTTATCTCAGCCTTGTTCAAATGACAGGATGAGGGATTGAGAGAGAAAGAGCATTTTAGTCCCAGATCAAAACTGGAAGTGTTGGTTCTGCTGCCTTCTCAGTATTGACAAAAACCACGTAAGTTCAGCTCAAACTCAAAGCATGAGGAAAAAAGATATCTTGATAGAAGGAATTAGAAAGTCACATAGGAATGAGCAGGTTCAGATGGAAGTGTGGAGAGTTGGTCTATCTCTTCAATAAATCTACCTTACATAGAAACACTGGAATAAGAGAAAATGACAGAAATACCAGAAAGAAGTAAACAGGCCATCAATGTGTAATAAAGAAAGAAGCATAATAATGGTCATGACATGCCTTAGAATTTAGTAAATACATTCAAGCAGTAGAAAAAAAAAATATGAATCTATTTTCTATTTAACAGAGTCAGACACTGTTTTAAACACAGGGTATATAAGGAAAACATAGTAATAATAAACTTTTTCCTCTATTTTCCTTTGGGAAAAAAATTAACAAAGACATCAATAATTATAGATAATATAACTTTAGATAGTTCTAGAAAGAAAATCAAAGGGGACAGTGGAATGATAGGTTCCAGGGTTGCAGAGTGTGTGAGTCTACTTTAGCTAAGGGAGTCAGGACATTTCTCTTTAAGGAAGTAACACATGAGCAGAGATTTAGATGACAGAATGAGAAAGCCATGTGAACACATGGAAGAAATGAAGAAATCAGCCAGCACCAGGTTACTTAGAAATGAAAAAAGCTTGACTCATTTACCAAAAAGAAAATATTTTGTGAGGTTATATTTTACAAAGCAAGGCAGAGAAATGGGGTAAGGCCAGAACAGGTATGGCCTTGTGAACCAGGTAAAGGCTTTTGGATTTTATTCTAAGTATAACACAGGAATCCATTAAAACATTGTCTTCAGGGCAGCGATATGATATGATGGAGGTTTTAAAAAAAATACTTGGTTATTATGAGACTGAATTAATAGAGAGGCAAAGAGGAAGCAGAAAAACTATTGTGTAAGTACAGGATGGGCAAAGATTGGAAAAGGAAAACCAGTAAGGAGATAGTTCTAATAACCCAAGATGAGAGTCGCTGGTGACATGGGCTACAACTAGACTTTGTGAGAAGGAGAGAAGTGGTCAGATCCCTGAGCTACTGTAAAGGTAGAGCCCTGTATATTTGTTGATTAGGCAGGAGATAAGAGGAAAGAGAAATGTTAAGGACTAAGGACTGAGATTGAGTTGAGATATAGACAGCCAAATGGAAAGGTTAAGTCAGCATTGGATACGTGACTGATTTTTAAGGAGAGATCAAAGGGAAAGAAATAATTTTAGAGTACCAACATAGAGATGAATCTGGATAAAATAAGCTTAGGAAGATATAGAATAGAAACAGTAAAAGTCTGATGAAAAAAAAGTCTGAAATATTTAGAGACTTAGACATAGGTAGATAGAGAAAAATATTTTATTATAAAAGAGCCCAATCATATCAAATGCTTCAGAGAGTTTGGGAAAGAAGAAGCTCATGATGCTGTGTGAAACTTGAGTATCAAGCACTAGGCTCCTGGTGTAGAGATGTCCTCTAAGGTCAGTGGGTTGTAGCATTTTGGGAGAGGTAATAATCTCACTTGAATCATAAAGTGACATTAGAATTCTGGTTAAGCTCTAGGCTTGGGGAGGGGGACTTAAAAGGAAGGATATATTGAAAAAGACAGAATGTCTTACAGAGGTTAAATTCTGACCAAGTACTTGCAAATCCTCCTGATGAAGAGAAAAGAAAGAGTCTCTAAAATATTCATGTGGATCAAGGGAGTTTTAGTTTCCATTCAAGAAGGAAAAAACAAGGACTGGATTTACCTTCCCAATGAAACAACCAAAGGAGCAAACAAAAATATATGGAACACGCATTTTCAAGACACTGAGTATCAAGCAATAAGGGACAATGATGTCTGAGAAACAGTAACCAGGTGAGGTGAACTCTGTGATTGGCTCAGCTTGTTGCCTTGAGAGAATTTCCAGGCTGTGGAACTTTTCTTCAATAGGTACATTGTAAGAAAAGATAAGCAATAGACATGGAGAAAATACTTGCAAATCATATATCTGATAATGGACTTGCACCCCAAATAAATAAATTAAATTATCAAAACTTAATAAGAACACACTAGGAAGCCCCTTCGCGGGCGGAGACTGCGAGTGGAAGAGGGGGGAAGCTTCGGAGCCATGGAGGAGAGCGCAGCAACAGGGGTGCAGAGGGCAAAGCGGAGAGATTCCCGCACAGAGGATCAGTGCCGAAGAGCACTCACCAGCCCGAGAGGCTTGTCTGCTCACCCGCCAGAGCAGGCGGGGGCTGGGAGCTGAGGCTTGGGCTTTGGTTGGATTGCAGGGAGAGGACTGGGGTTGGTGGCGTGAACACAGCCTGAAGGGGATAGTGCACCACAGCTAACCAGGAGGGAGTCCGGGAAAAGGTCTGGAGCTGCGGAACAGGCAAGAGACTTTTTCTTGCCTCTTTGTTTCCTGGTGCGCGAGGAGACGGGATTCAGAGCGCCGCCTAAACGAGCTCCAGAGACGGGCGTGAGACGTGGCTATCAGCGTGGACCCCAGAGATGGGCATGAAACTCTAAGGCTGCTGCTGCCGCCACCAAGAAGCCTGTGTGCAAGCACAGGTCACTATCCACACCGCCCCTCCCGGGAGCATGTGCAGCCCCCCACTGCCAGGATCCCGTGATTGAGGGACAACTTCCCCGGGAGAACGCATGGCACTCCTCAGGCTGCTGCAACATCACACAGGCCTCTGCTGCCGCAGGCTCGCCCCGCATCCGTACCCTTCCCTCCCCCCAGCCTGAGTGAGCCAGAGCCCCAGAAGCAGCTGCTCCTTTAACCCCATCCAGTCTGAGCGAAGAACAGACACCCTCAGGCGACCTACACGCAGAGGCGGGTCCAAATCCAAAGCTGAAAACCCACAGCTGTGCGAACAAAGAAGAGAAAGGGAAATTTCTCCCAGAAGCCTCAGAAGCAGTGGATTAAAGCTCCACAAACAACTTGATGTACCTGCATCTGTGGAATACCTGAATAGACAATGGATCATCCCAAATTGAGGAGGTGGACTTTGGGAGCAAGATATATTATTTTTTCCCCTTTTCCTATTTCTGTGAGTGTGTATCTGTATGCTTCTGTGTGAGATTTTGTCTGTATAGCTTTGCTTTCACCATTTGTCCTAGGGTTCTGTCCGTCCGTTTTTTTTTTTTAATTTTTAAATTTTTTTCTTAATAATTATTTTTTATATTTTACTTTAATAACTTTATTTTATCTTATTTTATTTTATTTTATCCTCTTTCTTTTTTTCTTTCTATTTTTGCTCCCTTTTATTCTGAGCCATGTGGATGAAAGGCTCTTGGTGCTCCAGTCAGGCATCAGGGCTGTGCCTCTGAGGTGGGAGAGCCAACTTCAGGACACTGGCCCACAAGAGACCTACCAGCTCCACGTAATACCAAATGGTGAAAATCTCCCAGAGATCTCCATCTCAACACCAAGGCCCAGCTTCACTCAATGACCAGCAAGCTACAGTGCTGGACACCCTATGCCAAACAACTAGCAAGACAGGAACACAGCCCCATCCATTAGCAGACAGGCTGACTAAAATCATAATTAGGCCACAGACACTCCAAAAAACACCACCAGACATGGACCTGCCCACCAGAAAGAAAAGATCCAGCCTCATCCACCAGAACACAGGCACTAGTCCCCTCCACCAGGAAGCCTATACAACGCACTGAAACAACCTTAGCCACTGGGGACAGATACCAAAAACAACAGGAACTACGAACATGCAGCCTACGAAAAAGAGACCCCAAAAACAGTAAGATAAGCAAAATGAGAAGGCAGAAAAACACACAGCAGAAGAAGGAGCAAGGTGAAAACACAGCAGACCTAACAAATGAAGAGGAAATAGGCAATCTACCTGAAAAATAATTCAGAATAATGATAGTAAAGATGATCCAAAATCTTGGAAATAGAATAGACAAAATGCAAGAAACATATAACAAGGACCTAGAAGAACTAAAGAGGAAACAAGCAACTATGAAAAACACAATAAATGAAATGAAAAATACTCTAGAAGGGATCAATAGCAGAATAACTGACGCAGAGGAATGGATAAGTGACCTGAAAGATAAAATAGTGGAAATAACTACTGCAGAGCAGAATAAAGAAAAAAGAATGAAAAGAACTGAAGACAGTCTCAGAGACCTCTGGGACAACACTAAACACACCAACATTTGAATTATAGGTGTCCCAGAAGAAGAAGAGAAAAAGAAAGGGATTGAGAAAATATTGGAAGAGACTATAGTTGAAAACTTCCCTAATATGGGAAAGGAAATAGTTAATCAAGTCCTGGAAGCACAGAGAGTCCCATACAGGATAAATCCAAGGAGAAACACGCCAAGACACATATTAATCAAACTATCAAAAATTAAATATAAAGAAAGCATATTAAAAGCAGCAAGAGAAAAACAGCACATAACACACAAGGGAATCCCCATGAGGTTAACAGCTGATCTTTCAGCAGAAACTTTGCAAGCCAGACGGGAGTGGCAGAACATATTTAAAGTGATGAAGGAGAAAAACCTACAACCAAGATTACTCTACCCAGCAAGGATCTCATTCAGATTTGATGGAGACATTAAAAATTTTACACACAAGCAAAAGCTGAGAGAATTCAGCACCACCAAACCAGCTTTCCAACAAATGCTAAAGGAACTTCTCTAGGCAAGAAACACAAGAGAAGGAAAACACCTACAATAACAAACTCAAAACATTTAAGAAAATGGGAATAGGAACATACATATCAATAATTACCTTAAATGTAAATGGATTAATTGCTCCCACCAAAAGACACAGACTGGCTGAATGGATACAAAAACAAGACCCATATATATGCTGTCTACAAGAGACCCACTTCAGACCTAGAGACACATACAGACTGAAAGTGAGGGGATGGAAAAAGATATTCCATGACAAGGAAATCAAAAGAAAGCTGGAGTAGCAATTCTCATATCAGATAAAATAGACTTTAAAATAAAGAGTATTACAAGAGACAAAGAAGGACACTATATAATGATCAAGGGATCAATTCAAGAAGAAGATATAACAAGTGAAAATATTTAGGCACCCAACATAGGAGCACCTCAATGCATAAGGCAAATACTAACAGCCATAAAAGGGGAAATCGACAGTAACACAATCATAGTAGGGGACTTTAACACCCCACTTTCAGCAATGGACAGATCATCCAACATGAAAATAAATAAGGAAACACAAGCTTTAAATGATACATTAAACAAGAACGTCTTAATTGACATTTATAGGATATTCTATCCAAAAACAACAGAATACATATTTTTCTGAAGTGCTCATGGAACATTCTCCAGGATAGATCATATCTTGGGTCACAAATCAAGCCTTGGTAGATTTAAGAAAATTGAAATTGTATCAAGTATCTTTTCCGACCACAACACTATGAGACTATCAACGCTATGAGATATCAATTACAGGAAATATCTGTAAAAAATACAAACACAGGGAGGCTATACAATACACTACTTAATAACGAGATGATCACTGAAGAAATCAAAGGGAAAATCAAAAAATACCAAGAAACAAATGACAATGGAGACACAATGACCCAAAACCTATGGGATGCAGCAATAGCAGTTCTAAGAGGGAAGTTTATAGCAATACAAGCCTACCTCAAGAAACAGGAAACATCTCGAATAAACAACCTAACCTTGCACCTAAAGCAATTTGAAAAAGAAGAACAAGAAAAACCCAAAGTTAGCAGAAGGAAAGAAATCATAAAGATCAGATCAGAAATAAATGAAAAAGAAATGAAGGAAACAATAGCAAAGATCAATAAAACTAAATGCTGGTTCTTTGAGAAGATAAACAAAATTGATAAACCATTAGCCAGACTCATCGAGAAAAAAAGGGAGATGACTCAAATCAATAGAATTAGAAATGAAAAAGGAGAAGTAACCACTGACACTGCAGAAATAAAAACGATCATGAGAGATTACTACAAGAAACTCTATGCCAATAAAATGGACAACCTGGAAGAAATGGACAGATTCTTAGAAATGCACAACCTACCGAGACTGAACCAGGAAGAAATAGAAAATATGAACAGACCAATCACAAGCACTGAAATTGAAACTGTGATTGAAAACCTTCCAACAAACAAAAGCCCAGGACCAGATGGCTTCACAGGTGAATTCTATCAAACATTTAGAGAAGAGCTAACACCTATCCTTCTCAAACTCTTCCAAAATATTGCAGAGGCAGGAACACTCCCCAACTCATTCTACAAGGCCACCATCACCCAGATACCAAAACCAGACAAAGATGTCACAAAGAAAGAAAACTACAGGCCAATATCACTGTTGAACATAGATGCAAAAATCCTCAACAAAATACTAGCAAACAGAATCCAACAGCACATTAAAAGGATCATACACCATGATCAAGTGGGGTTTATTACAGGAATGCAAGGATTCTTCAATATACACAAATCAGTCAATGCGATACACCATATTAACAAATTGAAGGAGAAAAACCATATGATCATCTCAATCGATGCAGAGAAAGCTTATGACAAAATTCAACACCCATTTATGATAAAAACCCTGTAGAAAGTAGGCATAGGGGGAACTTTCCTCATCATAATAAAGGCCATGTATGACAAACCCACAGCCAACATTGTCCTCAATGGTGAAAAACTGAAACCATTTCCACTAAGATCAGGAACAAGACAAGGTTGCCCACTCTCACCACTAGTATTCAATGTAGTTTTGGAAGTGTTAGCCACCACAATCACAGAAGAAAAAGAAATAAAAGGAATCCAAATTGGAAAAGAAGAAGTAAAGCTGTCACTGTTTGCAGATGACATGATACTATACATAGAGAATCCTAAAGATGCTACCAGAAAACTACTAGAGCTAATCAATGAATTTGGTAAAGTTGCAGGATACTAAATTAATGCACAGAAATCTCTTGCATTGCTATACACTAATGATGAAAAATCTGAAAGTGAAATTAAGAAAACACTCCCGTTTACCATTGCAACAAAAAGAATAAAATATCTAGGAATATACCTACCTAAGGAGACAAAAGACCTGTATGCAGAAAATTATAAGACACTGATGAAAGAAATTAAAGATGATACAAATAGATGGAGAGATATACCATGTTCTTGAATTGGAAGAATCAAAGTTGTGAAAATGACTCTACTACCCAAAGCAATCTACAGATTCAATGCAATCCCTATCAAACTACCACTGGCATTTTTTACAGAACTAGAACAAAAAATTTCACAATTTGTATGGAAACACAAAAGACCCCGAATAGCCAAAGCAATCTTGAGAATTAAAAATGGAGCTGGAGGAATCAGACTCCCTGACTTCAGACTATACTACAAAGCTACTGTAATCAAGACAGTATGGTACTGGCACAAAAACAGAAATATAGATCAATGGAACAGGATAGAAAGCCCAGAGATAAACCCATGCACATATGGTCACCTTATCTTTGATAAAGGAGGCAAGCATTTACAGTGGAGAAAAGACAGCCTCTTCAATAAGTGGTGCTGGGAAAACTGGACAGGTACATGTAAAAGTATGAAATTAGAACACTCCCTAATACCATACGCAAAAATAAACTCAAAATGGATTAAGGACCTAAATATAAGGCCAGACATTGTCAACTCTTAGAGGAAAACATAGGGAGAACACTGTATGACATAAATCATAGCAAGATCCTTTTTGACCCAGCTCCTAGAGAAATGGAAATAAAAACACAAATAAACAAATGGGACCTAATGAAACTTAAAAGCTTTTGCACAGCAAAGGAAATCATAAACAAGACCAAAAAACAACCCTCAGAATGGGAGTAAATATTTGCAAATGAAGTAACTGACAAAGGATTAATTTCCAATATTTACAAGCAGCTCATGCAGCTCAATAACAAAAAAACAAACAACCCAATCCAAAAATCGGCAGAAGACCTAAATAGACATTTCTCCAAAGAAGATATACAGATTGCCAACAAACACATGAAAGAATGCTCAACATCATTAATCATTAGAGAATGCAAATCAAAACTACAATGAGATATCATCTCACACCCATCAGAATGGCCATCATCAAAAAATCTAGAAACAGTAAATGCTGGAGTGGGTGTGGAGAAAAGGGAACCCTCTTGCACTGTTGGTGGAAATATAAATTGATACAGCCCCTATGGAGAACAGTATGGAGGTTCCTTAAAAAAACTAAAAATAGAACTACCATACGACCCAGAAATCCCACTACTGGGCATATACCCTGAGAAAACCATAATTCAAAAAGAGTCATGTACCAAAATGTTCATTGCAACTCTATTTACAACAGCCAGGATATAGAAGCAACCTAAGTGTCCATCATCGGATGAATGGATAAAGACGATGTGGCACATATATACAATGGAATATTTGTCAGCCATAAAAAAGAAACGAAATAGAGTTACTTGTAGTGGGGTGGATGGAGTTAGAGTCTGTCAAACAGATTGAAGTAAGTCAGAAAAAGAAAAACAAATATAGTATGCTAACACATATATATGGAATCTAAGGGAAAAAAAAAAAAAAAGGTCATGAAGAACCTAGTGGCAAGACGTGAATAAAGACACAGACCTACTAGAGAATGGACTTGAGGATATGGGGAGTGTGAAGGGTAAGATATGACAAAGTGAGAGAGTGGCATGGACATATATACACTACCAAACGTAAAATAGATAGCTAGTGGGAAGCAACCACGTAGCACAGGGAGATCAGCTCTGTGCTTTGTGACCACCTAGAGGGGTGGGATAGGGAGGGTGAGAGGGAGGGAGATGCAAGAGGGAAGAGATATGGGAACATATGTATATGTATAACTGATTCAATTTGTTATAAAGCAGAAAGTAACACACCATTGTAAAGCAATTATACTCCAATAAAGATGTTAAAAAAATACTTAATAAGAAAATAACAATTTTTTTTAATGTGCAAAATATTTGAACAGTTACTTCCTTCCCTTACATCAAAGAAGATATATGCATCGCAAATAAGCACATAAAAAGAGAGTTTTTAGTCAAGAGGAAAACTCAAATTATAACCAAAATGAGATATGACTATGCACATATTTCAAAGGCTAGAATTCAAAGTTTAGGCTTAAATGTGGAGACACTGAAGCTGTTATGCCCTAATGGTGAGAATGTTATGCCCTAATGGTGAAAATGTAAAGCGTTGCAACTCCTTTAGAAAATAATTTGTCAAGTTCTTCAATTTTTAAACATACATGTAATATATGACCCAGCCATTCCATACTTAGGTTCTTAACCACAATAAATGAAAACATACATCAATGCAAAGATTGGTACATGAATGATTGTAGCAGCTTTATTTCCATTAGTTCAAAACTGCAAACAACACAAATGTCCAAAAATAGGTAATGGATAAACAAATGTGGTATATTCATAAAAAGGAATAATACTCAGCAGTAAAAACAAATGAATTGTTGATACATGTTATAACATGGATGAATTTCAAAGTAACAATGTTGAATAAAAGAAGCCAGGCAAAAATGTACATATTGTATTATTCCATTCATATAAAATTCTAGAAGATGAAAACTGATGTATAGCACCAGATAATAGGCCAGTGTTTGCCTGAGGATGGAGTGTTAGAGGAAGGACATTGCAGGAGGGAAGGATATTAAAAGGGCATGAGGAAAATTCTGAGGGTTCATTCTCCTGATTGCAGTGATGTCTTCTCAGTTGTTTATATATAAATCAAAACTTATGAAAATGCACACTTTAAATATGTGCAGTGTATCATATGTCAGTTAAACAATAAATCTCTTTAAAATATAACTAAAATAAATAATAACAATGGTGTCAACTTACAGGGACGTTTCAAAGAGCTTGGGTGAGAAAGAGCTTGCTTAGATGAAAGGACCAGGACTATAGTATAGAATGAACATAAAAAAGAATCTTATATTTATAGATTGTGCCTCAAAGTCACAAATAAATAAATAAATAAAGGTTACAGAAAAACACTAATGAAAAACAAACAAAAAATAAAATAAAGACACAAGGTAAATATATATAAAAATTATGTATACATATATATAATTTATATATATGCATAATTTATATATAATATTTATAATCTTTTTTCCTCCCCTATGAACATTCAAGGAAGTGATTGGTTCAACTCTTGAGGCCAATGATGTTATGTTAATAGGTAATAAAAAGTAAAATTCCTGATACTGTTTCTGACCTCAGATGAATAAAAAGAAAAAAAAAAAAAAATCAGACATTGGGGAGAGAGAAGTGAACTCCAGAGTTGAGAGGCTAATTGCTTCACTGTTAAGGCATAGGCCTGGATCAGTCCAACAGCTATGGGTGGGAATCCTTACTACCAGTTGAACCTCATGCTGATCACTGGAACTCAGATCTGCAGCTTATTTACCTGGGAAACATAATAACACTCTGGGCATTACAGAAGTTAAACAAGTGGTGCAAAGTTCTTAGCATGGTGTTTGACACATTGCCTCTACTCAGAGATGTTAAATCCCTCCACTTTTCTGGCTTTCTTTCTTTCTTTCTTTCTTTCTTTATTTTTGACTGTGTTGGGCCTTCGTCTCTGCGAGAGGACTTTCTCTAGTTGCAGCGAGCAGGGGCCACTCTTCATCGCGGTGCACAGGCCTCTCACTATCGCGGCCTCTCCTGTTGCGGAGCACAGGCTCCAGACGCACAGGCTCAGTAATTGTGGCTCACGGGCCTAGTTGCTCCGTGGCATGTGGGATCTTCCCAGACCAGGGCTCGAACCCGTGTCCCCTGCATTGGCAGGCAAACTCTCAACCACTGCACCACCAGGGAAGCCCCTTCTGGCTTTCTTAATGTGCTCAAATTGCCCAAGTCAGAAGATTAGATCCCAGGATCCTGTGTGAAGTTTCTAAAGAGTTCTCAAAGCTGATGAGCATTAAGAAATCATAAATAATGGCAAATCTCTGGGAAAAGTGGTAAAAGTAAAATCTCTTAACAGTAAAGCACAACATTAAATTAGACTATCCTCTGAAAGAGGGTATTAAAAAGATGCTATAAAGAAATATCTTTATAGATAAAATTAAGCCGCTTTGAGCTAAATGTGTCCAATAGGTTGTCTTCCTAATGTCTTGAATTATTACACCTCAAGAGTTGTGATTTATGATAATGCCAAGTAGTAGGAAGGCATGGATCATCATGTTGAAAAGCTCTAGTCCAGATGTTGACAAGAGCAGCATATTGGTTAATGAGTTTATTGAGAATATCGGGTGTGATATGATATGGCAAGTGCTGAAATTAGGCCAAAGACCTGTGTTCCATTCTGACGCATAGAACTAACTCAGTAGTGAGGTATTTCAGAAGCCAAATATCCTGAATTTATAGGCAGGGTTAACAAATAAATTAACTGTAGGTCCTTGTTAATAACATGGGGAAAATCTAATACCTTTAAAGACAAAATGGATGTGAAGATATTTTTAAGCTAAAGTTGAAATCCTTACCACACTATCCTTACATTAAGATCATTATGAAATTGAAGATAAACTGAATTCTCAAATAATAATGGTGAAAGCATAAGCACCCAAAAATTCTCAACAGTAAAAATGCAGCGATTTCTGCACCTGGGATGAAAAGCTATAGAGCCCACTTATTGGGTGAGGAGATAGATTCCTATCTTGTCAAATGTGGAAGACAAGGCCAAGCGTGTTCACAGTCTTTCCTGTTGCTTTCTACCACCCTGTAGCTCAACCAGTCTTACTTCATACTTACGTCCAGAGGCAGCAGAGGGAACAAAGAGAACAACTCAGTCATAGTGGAGGGGAAATTTTAACTTTAGTATAGAGAGAATTCTTTTCTGAAGCCAAATCCAGCCCAGTAAGCAGGTGGAATAAACCACTATATATTGGGGGTAATATAAAATATCTCCTGCTTTCTGAAAATTATATCTTCTACTAACCTACCACAGTGCCCGGAATTTCTCCAGTTAGAATTTATGTTTGTATATAATTCATGGATTGGCTATAGAAATGAATCTCTTACAGATCCCTATTAAAAGGCAAGTCACATAAAAAAAAAAAAAAAAAGCAAGTCACTGTGAAGAGATATGATATCCCTTGGAACTGCACATGGATGTGTTTATTTAGGGAGATCCTGGAGAAAACAGTTGTAATGTAAGAAATTTTTGAGGAAAGGAAATTTAAAGAAGAAGGGAACTTGGCCCAAGAGAACAGGTGGGTAAAAAACAATACTGAGTGTCTAAAGGGAGGGAGCAGAAATCGGAACAAGGAAGTGGAAAAACTCTGAAGAAAAATGTTGTCTATATAATAATATGACGGTAGTACTTCCATTGTTCTCACACAGATCTTTCACATTTATTTGATACCTGTGTCACTTACTATACTCTGCTGGTTTACTCAATAAGAATTTATTGAACACCTACTGTTTTACAGCTTTCTTAAACTGAAACTCCTCAAAAGTTGACTTTATGGCAGGAATTAAGAGCAGATAATTTACTTAGGAGGTGATTCCAGGAAACACAGATAAGAAAGTAGAGGATAATAGTGAGAATGGAAATACTATAAAAAATGTACATTAATGTGCAAATTAACTGATGTTCAATACCTTTAGGGACTTTCTGAGAAACTGTCAATTGTACCTTTGAATCTTCCCTCAAATGGCAGGGAAATTGGGCCATGTTTCTACTGATAACTTTTGCCCATGTAATTCCCTACCCTTCCGGATTATGCTTGCTAATGGTGAAGAAAGTGCTTGTAGTACCAAAGACCTCAATCAAGAAAAAAAAAAAGAGTTGGCAAACTAAGTGTGCTGGGACTTGAGCTTTGCTTTAGAGGATCTTAAAGATGGAGTAGGTATCAACAGAAACCCTATATTTATAGTCTGGATGAAATAGTGGGAAAATAGTCATAACAAAAGCTCAAACAGATAAAATACAGACTGAAAATTCAAATGTATAGAGAATAGAGAGGAAGATGTTAATTAAAACAGTGATTAAATTAAAGATGGATTCCTGAAAGAGGTTAGAATTTTACCAACTCTGAAAAGTGTTAACATGAATTATCAGAGCCTTGGTTGAGTGGTGGAGGTAGAGTGATGAGATCAATGTACTAATCTAGTATATTCACATTAATTTGGAAACTGGAGGAGAATTTTGTGAGTGGTAGAACCTTTATAATTGCCCCATGCTGGAGTATGAAGCCCAACAAACAGCCAAATCCAAATGAACAAGATTACAAAGTCCCAGAACTGAAAAGAACCATATACACAAAGACATAGTCTAAATTTTTATCTCTGAGTGTTTTTGGTTTTTGCTGTACTTTACAACAAACCAGGTATTGCCTAAATTCAAAATCAGAAAACCCTGAGACCATCAGTCTGTATGTTCTAACAAGGTTCTGAATGACTCAGTGTGAATTTTTCTCTGGAAATGTTCAATAAAGCTCACTTTATTGAAATGTGATTTGGAGCTCTGAACATATTTTTCTTCTCCTAATAATATGTATGCTATATGTTTATATATATTTATAGCAGACAATTTTCTGGAAAACCTTTTTTTCCTTATTTATTTTTTTTTAGTAACCTGTATGAAAATGAGAAAACATGCAAATATTTTCACATTATGCACTAATTTATGAAATATTTTTATAATTGCCTATACTTCAATTTGCCCTGTTGTACAACATTCCAATAAGTATTACCAAGTTTAGCTTTAAGGGACCTAAATTCAGGTGTTCAATCTTTAAAATGAAGTATCATTCTCCAACACTCCAGACAATATTATTATTTTTATTCTTGTTAGATAGATTGTAAGAACTAGGAGGGTTTTAATTATAACTAGTGTGAAAAACTTTGGAATAGGAATAACATTTTAGAAAAACAATCTATCCCATAACAGTCTAGCCTAATGTATACAACTTATTCATTTGCATAGCATTAATCGAGATCTAGTATAAGTCAGATTCTAGGCAATAGCCCAGAATTTTAACTTTTATCTTAGGATAAAAACAAATAAGACAATATATGAAAGGATAGTTGCAATACATATGATGGATACAATGTACCACATGTACCATTTGTACTGTAGTATTATACAGTTTATTTGGGAAAGTAGAGGACACTAACCCAGGCTGAGGTTTGGCTATGGGAAATGCCTGAACATTTCTAAGTGTCAAGACAAGTCAGAGTTGCACTTTATCTGGATACTGCTGGCAGTTCTGATAATAAATTGAAGGCTACAAGTCTGGAGTCAGAGAAGGATATGGCATAGACAATATACGTAAGAAATGATAAGAATGAGGGCAAGGGGATGAGTGAAGTGGATCACAGAAAGTACTTAAGAGAAAAAATGAGCAGGACTTGATGACACATTGTGACATAAGCAGATTTAGGATAAAGGTCACAGCCAAGCATGAGTTTAAATGGTATGTATGTGTGACAGGGGTGGATGTTGATGTATAGAACTAAGATAAAAAATCACATCCCCGATGAGTGTCTTTCAGAGACATTATTATAAGTTTGACATTAACTTTGTATTTAGAGGTTCACATAAAAATATTCAGTTAGAACTTTGTAATTGCCCCATCCTGGAGCAACCAATCCTACCAACCATTATATATATATATATACACATACATATATATGTGTGTATATATATATATATATAAACACATACATATATATGTATATATATATACATATGTAAATGGACTTAAATTCGTAAGCATAGGTAATCGCTACCAAAGAAAAGTTATAGAACAAGTGTCCTCTCTTCAACCTACAAACAATCAGACTCCAGAAACCTTAGTGTAAGCATAATTTTCTCTATGTCATTAAATAATTTCCCCCTACCAGGGAAGGAAGGCATAGAATTCATAAGTTTATGGATTCATCTGTGATTATTTTTTTCTCTCATCCCTTGCATCTAATCCATCAACAAATCTAGTTGACCCTACTTCCATATATATGTGCCAAGCTTTCTCTCCATCTCCACTTTCACACATTTATACATTCCCATATCTTTTTACCTATTATAGTAAATACTGTATTTTCTTAGCATAATAGCCACAAACAACCCAAATGTCCATCAACTGATGAAAGAACAAACAAACAAAATATATACAATGGAATACTTGTCACCCAATTTTTTTGTTGTGGAATAAAGTACTGATACATGCTGCCACATGGATAAAGCTTCAAAACATTATGCTATGCGTAAGAAGCCAGTCGCAATGACCACATATTGTATGATTTCATTTATATAAAATGTCAAAAATCCACAGAGACAGATAGGAAAATTAGTGAGGGGCTAAGAGATGAGGAGAGGGGAAGCAGGATGGAGAGTGACTACTTACTAATCAGTACAAGGTTTCTTTTGGGGATGATGAAATGTTCTAGAATTAGAAAATAGTGATGGTTACACAACTTTGTGAATATACTAAAAAACATAAATTTTTGCACTTTAAGATGGTGAACTTTATGACATATGAATTATATCTCAATAGGAAATCTAATATAAGGTTTCCTAATTTGGGGAGGAGGGTGATGAAAACATTTGCTAGGGTGACAGCAATAAAAAAAGACAAGCAGTAATATTTATCTGGCAAAATTTGAAAGAAGGAATGAAACAACTTGGTTACAAATTGAAAATACAGCAAGGGAAGGAGACCAACCAGGACAACTGCCTTACTGGAATGAAGTAATTTGAAAAAGTAATCCAGTTGTGTGAGAAGAAGATTAATTTACTTTTGAATATGGTGAGATTTGCACAAATATGATTTTTTACATGGAGATACCTTTAGGCAATTGAATGTATGGGACGAAAGTGCAAGCTGCTGGAGACACAAAATGAGAGTCATCAACTTAGAGAAGGCACTAGGAGGCATGGGGAAATGTGGAAAGAAGGACAGAAAACTGAGGGCTGGAATTCTTCCAGGAGTATCCTTCACTTAGGGGATGGTCTTTCAAAGGGATCTTTGAAAAGAGAAAGTGAAAAAGGTGGCAGAAAAGTGTCTTACCGCATAGGCTAGGAGAGAAAAGTTGCAAGAAGGAATGAGGCGCATTCTAAGGAGCTTTCAGAGAGTCTGGGTGAGGGAAAACAAAGTGAAGCAAACTGTTGGACTATTTCATTAAGTTATACACACTGAAGGGTAATTAAGAGCATATCTAATTAGGATCCAGAGGAGGTGGGGGAGGTTTTAAACTGATCTGAGGTTGACACTTTTAGATGAATGAGGATAATTTAATTTTATATATGAGAGGCACTATATATGGCCATCAAGAAAGCAAGAGAAAGGGGAAAGTCACGAAGCTTAGAACATGAAATGCCTAGGACACCAGGCTGGGAAAAAAAAAGAGAATGTACATGGAAGGCAAGAGAGAGGCATAAAAGTAGCATGATTCAATCCATTCTTAAAACTTGAGTTTAAGAAAGATATAGATTGTATTTGAGACTGTCTAGAGACTAGAGCTTGGAAAGAGTAACAGGTGTGGAATAGAGATGAAAGTAGTACATCCAAGTAGCGAGATAGGCATGGGTGCACTGTTCGGCAATGCACACCATAAGAGTAAAGTCTCTTATGCAACAGACTCACTCAAGTGCAGAAGTAGATGTGATATAATTATCTGTCTTCATATATTACAAATATCGTTGGCTACTTAGTTAGAACACTAATCTTACAGAAGACATTTTGTGGATTTCTGCCTCCCTGATGTGAATGATTTGTGAATGCTACTGACAGTCCATTTTTTCCTACTTTCCCTCTACCCAACTGCCTGACATGAAAAGACAGTCTGTCAAAATGTGAAAATGATTTTATATTTACAAGGCAAAGGAACCTTTAAATGACCTTAGAGGTTTACATGAGGTAGTCACAGCTCCAGGATGATCGGTAAGCTTGCTGTTGACAGATACCACTTGATGGACTGGAAATCAATTTGATCAGCTGTTGTTATGGATTATAGTGGCCTTGGCTAATTACAAAAGATTGTCTTCCAAGATCCCACAGTTTTCAGAGCTGACTTTGAGCAGATGTACACAGGATTAAGCTGCAGGCTTGACAGTTTTCCCTAATTATCTGTTGCAAGGGCAACTCTTGGATTGTCTTGACACTTATGTCAAAAACAGGCTGAACTTTTATTTCTTGTTAGGGCACAGGCTTTTTTTGTCAGAGTCATTTATGTTTAGGTGATGAGGCTAATCACATCATCGTCATTTACCTGGACTTGGAAGAATGGAAGAGACTGCAAATATGAAGAAATGGATATAAAGTTTTTAAAAAATCTACCTAAAGCAGATGTGATCATTGACATGAAGGAAAATAAAATAAATATTGTGTAGATTCAATTATTCAGATACAACTAGAAAACATGTGTTCATTACATGAGTTTATTTTTAAAGGAGGTTAAAAGAAGAGAGCAAGTAAAAAAGATTGTATTATATGTTGTAATCAACAACACTCTTTACCAGGCCTAATTATAAGCAGGTCTTACAAAAATTTAGGTTCACCATCAAGAGACTAAATTGTGTCATCCCTAGGAAGATTTTGACCAATGTATAGTTGAAGTAAGTGTTTTGCTTTGCACAAGGTAACCACTTAAAAAGAGAAAGCATTCCTTGGAATATATATTAACTTATATCTGTTAACTTAAGATGATATTGCAGCTAAGTGAAAATAAAATCCAGATATCACTGCCTGTGAAGAACAAGTGTCTGTGGAGCGAGAGTTAATCTGATCATGGGTAAGACAGCCTGCATAGAGACGGTGGTGTGTGGAAACAGTAAGGTAGAGAGAAGAGAGAAGGGTAAGTGGGGTAGCATAGCAAAGAATCCCTATCTTGGATGTGTGAATGAGGTCTGGGGCTTTGGAGAACAGGGTTTTAGACTGGGGCTGAAGAAATTGAAATCACAAAGATTTATGTGACATCAATCCAAATGTTTTTGCTGGACACCATGAATGGCAAGATATATCCTTGAGTGGGGAAGAAAATCCTCCTTGCTTGTCCTGTCCAGAACCCAGTTTACACTTGGCAACATGAGGGGTTTGGGATTTCTATGTGGATCCCTGGGAGCAATTGCTGAGTAAGATGGAAAATGAAGGAAACAGGAATAATGTTTGAACAAGGAATGTTATCCAAAATGGCAGACGCTTTTTATAATATGGATTTAGAGGTAAACTTGGCTTGATGTGACACAGTGACTTTTTGGAAGGTTAAAAGCTTATTCCAACATTCATTCAACAAATATTTACAGTGCATGCTTTGTGAACTCTTGAGTTAGGTATTGGGGATTCATCAGTGAAAAATAAAACAGACAAAAAACCCATAATCCTGTGAAATTTGAGATATTGTGACCCTTTTTGTACTAACAACCTTGTGAAGTCTGAATAATATTAGGTTACATTAACAAAATGTTAAAGAAACATGAATTATTACTTGATTGATTAAAGAATTTAATCTATACTTTATTTCAAAAAAATTATCAGTTCTGAAGAATTTACTCATTGAAGAAACGTACGTGATCTTTTCAACTTCTTATCTAATTTTAAGGTTTTATAATTTTTGTTCAGTTAATTACTTCTGGAATTAGAAATAGAGTTACAACTGAGACCAGCTATAGTAGGAAAAAAATCTCAAAATATTTAAAAAATTATGTGTTATAAGATTGGCTTACTTAGAAGAGACAGTAGTTTCATTGAGCCATTTTAGGTTGTTCCTTCAGATGCTAGACCATAAAAACAGATGACGTGTAGAAGAAACTACAACCAGTGGCCTGTAAAATGGCTGTAATCCCATCAAACTCCAAGAACAATTATACTCCAAACTTATAACACTAGACCTATCAAGTTATAATTTGTATATACCTATTTTAGAAACTGCATCATTTAACCTCATTCACAAAGGTGTTAGGAAGATTAACTAACTAGATAATTTCACAAAGTGCTTAGATAATAAAATGTAAAGGGATAAATGCCAAGGATTATTGCTTTAGACCCTCTGCCAATGCTAAGAGACCAAAGTTAATGTTTTGTTTCATTTTCCACTGTCTAGGTAGCTCAAGTTCCTTAGTTCCAAGAATGGGAGTGGTGGGAAGTGGGAAGTTTCCCTCCAGGAGTAAGAGAACATAGATTCACATCCCAAGGGGAGTCAAAGTCATGGGCTTTATCAGAGCATTTCTCCACTTAAAAAGTGTTGGAAAACAATTTTTCATGTGTGTCTTGTGCTTTTCATTTCTTGCAAGCAGAGACACTGATTACTTTTGCTTTGGATTATCTTTACAAGGATGTTTATATACTCAACAGCCTTGGAAAATAAAGATTTTGTCTCCCTCAAGAGCCAAGGGCAGGTTTGCTTGTAACCTTGGAGCATAAAAATAGAGCTACTTCTAGAACAAAGGGTAGGCATGTTTATTACCCATTTTGAAAGATTTGGATACTGTGTAATGTAACTCTCCTGTAATGTAACTCATCTGGATATCTTTGTGTCAGTGGGCTCTCTGTGTCATGAAGTGGGAATTGAGGCTTAGGGAATTGGTGTAAGAAAATGCTGATAATCTGGCTGCTGCTATTGTCCTAAGTAACATAGTCCTTTGTCTCTGACCCAGGAGGCTCATGTGTTCTGCTAACATCCATGACATTGTGGCAGGCTAAATTGTTAGCCTGATAGTAGGATAAAATCTCAAACCCTTGACAGTTCTTGAGAAATACATATATTTCTTACATATACATATATATGTGTCTTAATTTAAAAAAAAGTAGCCTGTTTTGGAAAGTGTCTGAAAGGATTTAAGATTTACTCTCAACATTGTCCTTAGACCCCTGTAAAGAAGTAATCATAAGTCAGGGAAAATAATTTTAGAAGTTGAGCAAAACAACATGTAGCCATGAAGCATGATTCCATTTGATGTGGAGGATTAGCTCATCAACTCTGGCTCAGTCACACTTTCCTCCTGCCATTCCATTCATTTTCCTTCTCAATCCTGCACAGTTACTCACTGAATGATTACCACCATGACCCATTCCTCTTTCACCCTAAGGCTGAAAGACTGTGCTTCCCAATGTTCACTATTTCCTGATTTATGACTCTGCAGCACTTCACTGAGTGAGGGTTTGTGACAATTTATGTCGTTACACAAATTATACAAATTGCCATTAACTGATGTAATGTACTATAAAGAACTGGAAGCATGAATAAAAATTTGTTTGAATTTCCTTTCTACGCGTTTGTAATATTTTATCACTTAACTTTTCAATTCAACTAATAGAAATATATACCCTTAGAAGAAATAGCATTTTGTTTACCACATCCATCTTATCTCCCCTTATTTTTAATTATTTAGTTACTTTTCCTTGTTAAAGTACCTCTTTTTAATTAAGGATTAAAAAAAAATTTAATGAAAATCTTTGAATTACCAAATCAGCCACTATATCTAAAGTTAGAATAGGAAGAATTAAAAGTCGAATGCCATATTAAAAAAAAAAAATTATTCAGGGTGATTGGGGATTGAATGAAAAAAAGATCAAGTAATTAAGGAAATCAGACTGTGTAGAACCTTATCTGAGTGATGGTATGAGTAAATCTAAAGTTCAAAGTCAGATTTTCCTCATTTCCATTTCCCCTTTCCGCCTTGGATGAGCCATAACTGTTGATTTCCAGGACAGACATGTGAATTTGGGTTCTGGTCTACCTGTTTCATGTTTACTAATGACAGCAATAATTTGCAGAGGTAATCCAATTACAATGTCTGAAAATTGTCCAGGATCACCTTATGTAAACGCAGCTGTTCTTTTGCTGCTAAGTAACGTAACGTTTAGATGGAGGTTCAAAAGAAGATGTAACCAACCTATCGAACAAACGTCACTGAGTATCTACTTTACATTACAGGTCTATAGTTGAGGATATTTAAGAGAAGAAAACTGGAAATGGAAGAAAAGGAGAGAATGGGCTTTTGGAGAAAATACAGAATGCAGCAAGGGAAGAGAGAAAGTATCTTAATACATGATTGCTCTGCCTATGATTTCTTCCTCAACCAAACCAACTTGTCTTTCCACACTTCATCCAACTTCACAACATACTGACCTAGGCATACCCCTCTCACTTACATTTAAAGCTTAATTTCTTCTGTCTAGAATCTCAGAACATTAATGCATCTAAAAGGAATAGAGAGAAAAGATGAAAAGACAACAGAACTTGGGAGTGATGAGGATCCACCTCACCATGCTGATTAAACCGTAGAATTTTGATCCTTATCTTTAATCTTCACTTCCTGTTACAAATGTAAACACAGCTACAGGACCTAGCAATACCAATATCATATAGAGAAAAAAAAAGTTATATACATTCAATTTGGACCCCTATGTCTGACTGTCTTAAGGGACCCATAATTTGGTTTTATGAACTGTCAGATGTTAATTTTGTTAAGATTCCAGAATTATTACTTAGGACCAAATGGTATCCTTAACAATCAAAAACACTGAAATGCTATGGAGTCTGAAAATTGTAAAGGTCAAAATGAAGCCTGAGGCAGGCGTTTTGATGTTTCCACATAAGCCTTTGATTTCATTGGTGTTTATAGTGTTTTATGTTAATAGAAAATTTCCCTGATATTCCCAAAAGGGTTTCCAGAACTCAGCTGGTTTTCTAAGAGAAAACAGAGTTATTAACAGGATTTGGGGGTTAATTGAACCTCCTTTAAGTAATAGAATATAGATATAGACATGAAGCTTACCTTTGTTCTTCCTGGCAGTAAATCCTATCTTTCCTTACCACCACCCCCAATTTAAAGATTATGAGAGTGAACTGTAGGGCAAAAGGAGTTGATAGAAATGCACCTGACCATAGATACAGAATAAGAAAACATGGAAGTTAGTTTGAGAGAGAGATATCATATAAATCATACAGGATTTTGTTTTGCTTCTGTTTTTTTTTTTTTTTTTCTTCAATTGTAGAGTTTTTTACCTCAGCACTGTTGATACTCTGGACCTTATATTTCTTTACTGTGGGGCCTGTCCTGTGTGTTGTAGGATGTTTATGAATATCTTTGGCTTCTATCCACTAGTTGCCAGTAGAACCTCTGCCCAAGTTGTGAAAACCAAAGTTGTCTCCAGACATTGCCAAATGTCCCTTGGTAGTCAAAACCACCCCTAGTCTAAACACTGCTCCAGGGGGCCCAAATAAGTCTATTCAATTGCTATTGCAATCACAGTAATTTTGAAGAATTGATTGTGTGCCCTCGGTCAAGTTATTTTCCATTTCTGGGCTATGCTTTTCTCTTCTGTAATATTAAGTGATCCAAAATCTTGTCTAGCACTAAGACCAGAAGAGTGTAAGGTCTCTATTCCATAAAGGTGCTCTGAACATTTTCTGACTGCAGTCAGAAGATTCAGTGAGTATTTTGTTATGAGCTACCTAGAACAGATGTAAAACTTGTATTGCGGAGCCTTCTCTTTTCTCGTATAACTGACTTATTCAAGAAGGAAATAAGTAGTGACAATGGTATTTATGGCTATTTGGACAGATGTGAACTACAACAATAATGACATCTTAAATGTGAGAACATATAATTCATTCAGAATAAAATATCAAGAATCACACAAATAGGAAGACATAAACTCGGAGAAGGAGTCAGTGAGCCAGGGAAGGAGCGCTCTGCCAAATTCTACCCAAACTCCCTCACCTACTGCAAGCCATCCATAAAGTAAGAGGGTACATTTCATTTGTATTACTTTATTAAGGGTTCTACATTCTCTAAAACACCAGTTAACTGTCTCTTGTGGATTAAAAAAGGTATAAACAAGACTATGTTATTCAATTCAGAGATACAGGAGCTCCTCAGGCCCCTACCATATCTTGAAGGCCTGACTTAGTCACTATGAAAGACACATAATAAGAAGAAAAATAGAATATAAGCTCTGTTATTAAGAAGCTTTAAATCCAGTTAAAGTGACAGGATTAACCCAAGGGATTCAATAACAAGTGATAATTAGATACTATATATTTAAGTACTAAATTGTACTTAAGCATCATAGGAGGGCTTCAGAAAGAAGAAGAAGGTGATATATTAGGTGAGACGTAAAGCTTATTCAGCCCAGCATCTATGCTTGCAAAGAGCCCTAAAACATATGCTTGGATAACACCTGAATTTTTTTTTTTTTCATTGTATTCGGTCATAAATAAAGATGAAATTTTAAAAACATATATATATATATATATATATATATATATATATATAGGTGATGGGGAGCTGCCTGACATATTTTTAAAGACTAGGGATGTTGCAGCTTCTTATTTTTCCTGTATATGTTTTATTGAACTCCATTCTGATGGGTTGTGGGTATCTGGCCTAGGGTCCAGAAGGACAGAAAGAGGAAGAACTTGCAAATGTAGAAGTCACTGGGGGGAAATGAGTTACATGAAATGTTTCTTCTTAGATTTCTCTGTATTTCACATGATAGCACCGACTAGTGACCAAAATTGCCAGTTGGAGAAGGCTCATCTTATCTTGTTTCTTCCGTATTAACACACAGTATTAGCTTTTGCTAACCATAAAAACACAAAAGTTGGCTTCCAATTCATCTTAATAACTAGGATACCTATTTTGTAAATCTTCTAATATTTTTACTTTTCATCCCTTTTCCAAAGAGGTTTTGATTAACTGAAGCCACACAATACCAAGCTTTGATGTCAAACACTGTGTCCCTCCTGGTATAAAGGAATCATCAATTTGGAAATTCCTTTTGAAACTACTAGTAGTGTCTTTGAACTTTGGTATCTATGGAATATCCCAGCCAAAGTGGGTGACAGCAGTTAATATCTCTCATTAGGTAGCTTTAAAGATGAATCATTCTCCCACATACAACACCCAAAACATGTTGCCTCCTGTTTGTTTAAATGGTTTTAATGTTCATCACAATGAAGTGGACTAAGTGTAAAAGTAATGTTACTTGAACCAAAGGGATATATTTGTATCTTAAAGCAATTAAAAATAAATTAAGCAGACGTGGAACATACACTCTTCCACTGAATGTAATTTGGTGACGTTACATCTGTAGATCCTGCTTCTGCTCTTGCTTTGTTTAATTTCTCTGATACTTAATAAAGGCATGATTTGGACAAATCGCATCATATACATGAACTCTGTCTCTTCATTTTAAAATGGGAGGGTTAAACTAAATAATCACTATGACCTCCTCAACTCTAAGAATTTGTAAGTGTAATTTTAACCTCTATTTTTATCAATCTTGCATGCATTAATATAAATAGTAATCTTACCATTTCACATGCAGTGTTTGAAATGCTAATTTAGTTTTGGAACATTTATTCTTTGTAACGATTATAATCCTTATTTCTGTGAATATCTTACTTTCTCAGCAAAATGTTAAGTATTTTAAGGATAGGTTTAATATTATGTCCTTATATTTTTTTCAGTGCCATGATTGATGACTGATAGATATCTCAATTGCATTTGATTTATTAGAATGCTTGACCCATTGATAGGTTGTCTCCAAGTCCAGGGAATGGAAGAAAGGAACCAACATTTATTTAGCATTTACTGGGCCAGACACACCTGTAAGGTAGACAACATGTTCCCATTTTATAGGGAAGGAAACTTAAGGGAGTAAAATGTGGTAGACCTAGAATTGACCCCTTAAATGTCTGATTCCAACAGCTATAGATTTTTTCTATTAAACACATTATTAATTTTTTTTTCAGAAATAACATTTCTTGACTTTAAATTTTGCCTAGGTCAATTTCTTTTGCCAGTTTGAGTCCAGTGCCATGGTTATCTATAAAATTAATATGCCACTGCCTTCTTCTTCTTTTACACACATGGATATATTCACAAGTGTACACTCACACATTCACCAGAACACTCACACATTCACCAGAACACTCACCAGAAACAGATAGAATTTACCTCTTAGGAAAAGAAGGAGGAAATGAGAAAAGAGAGTCAGTCATTTCATCTGATCTGCCTCTCAATCTCTCTTCAGTTTACTTATCTTTTTATTTTTCTGATAATAGAAGCTATTTGAAAACTCATACCATATAAACAAAACTAGACTGAGTAATGTTTATTGATGATAACCGACTAGCCCTTTAAAGTCTACAGATGACACTTGAGAACTCTTAAGCTGAAGAGCACAGGGGAGGAGTTAAACGTCTTAATTAAATGTGCTAATTTAAACATCTTTCCAATTGAAGAAAGAAGTAAGGCCAAGACCTTGCTGCAACAATTGGGAATGGAATTGTGAACCTGAAGTTTACAACTTGCTATGATACAGGTAGGTGCTCAGGTATTGATCAACACAATCATGAAGGCAACCAACATAATGGGGTGGGGAAAAATAAGAATTTATGATGAATCTGTCCATCTCTCTCTCTCTCTTTCTCTAGTGATGTGGTCCTTCCACTGGTGAAATTCCCTAGGTATTGACACCATAAGCTATTTTACTGTGGCCCTCAAATTGTTCTCATGTTTTATTGATGTACCCAGTTTCTTTCTCATTTCCACCAGCAAATACATCTGGCCAGGGATTTTCATATCCCATTGTGAGAATAACACTTTGATTCAATTCTTAGATTCCCTAGCCTGCTACTTAGAGCAATCACAGAATTATATGAGATTTCTAATGCAAATTTGCTTTGCAAATAAACAAGAGGGCAGGCAGAAATACACTGGAATTGTGAGCTTCCAAAACTTTGGACAAAATTGTTCTTGGCTCTTAGTTTGCACATAAACTCTATCCCATCAATGATATTTAAATTTTGATTCAAAGTCTATTCTTGCTTATTTATCTACTTTTCATAATGTTGAAACTTAAGTACTGACCATGTATTTAAGATTTTTTTTCCTAGAAAACACGCTGGTCTTTATATCTGGATCTAGTTTAATTTCATGCCCTAATAAACCATGTAATCCTAAGTAATTTATCTTATGGGTGTCAATTATTTTATACATAAAATAAGTTTATTGAAGTGCATGCCCCTTCTCCTTTTATCTCAAAAATGCTAAGGATTACCACCCATTCATCTGTTTATTCATTCATTCTTGGTAATTATTAATTATTAGTTATTGAGGATTTTTTCTTCGTTCTTTGTATATTTTTGCATAAACTAAGTATTTTCCTTGGCCTAGTAAGACAATTTTGAAGAAGGAGGTATTCACACCATTGAGAACTTACTGCTCAGTAATATAGAGAAAAGAAAAGGAAAGAGAGTAAAATAAACATGCCAGAATCAATAAGCATATCCCTCCAAAAGCTTGATTTCAAACTGCTTACTAATATAGTTTACTTTTAACCTCAGAGATACCTCAAATCCACTTACCCATGCAAAATCCCAGCTTCTCAGTTCCTTGACCTCCTCACTTCCAATGAGCTTTCCATCCATATCACATGAGCCATTCAGTTCAGTGGTTATAATCTTGACCTTACCATCACCTATACCTCTGAAATATTAAATCCTATTATCTTACAATCACCTCTCTCATCCCAGATTATTTACTCTAGTCCTCTGCACACAGTCAGTTGACTTTGCAACTTTTCTACTCCCTGTCATCCCAATCATATCTTTGTCTCCATTTTTAAGCTATGGAGGTTTTGTGGTTCAGTAATATAAACACGCACATGTAAATACCCTTTGCACTCCTGTCCTCTGCCCTATAAATGCTCCTTGAAAAGTCCAATCCTCTTTAAGTCTAAATAACTGCTTACTCTATGTGTATACCTGAAAAGCTGAATATGGTTATAGGAGATCACACAACTCTGTTGATTGATTTCACTTTGAATTTATCAACATGTCAAGATAGTCTTACTGTACCTTCCTAGCAAATTTCTTTCTTATTTTAGAAAACTACTATTTTATACACACTACTTTCCTCTCAAATATCTAAAGCCCCTTCTTCAGTCTATCACTCACAACTCATGACATCATATCATTTTTTAAGAAAATAAACAAAAAGAAAAATAACCTATCTATCCATCAAGTGGTCCATCACTTTACATACATCTCTGCCCAAATTACTTTGCCTTCTCCTGCATTATAATGAAGCTAACCTTTCCAGATGGGCCATGAATCCTTGTCACTTTCCTAGTCCTCAAGGCCAAACATTGACTACAATTCTCCCCTCACCTACCTCTCTGACATCATCAGGTCTTCCCTTAAAACAGGATATTTTCCTTAATTATGAAAACATGCCTTAATATAATGTTTTGTAGAATCCTCCTTTGATCTCATTCTTTTTCTATCCTTCACCTCATTTTTTTGCTTCTTCTAAGAGTGGAACTAATAAAGTATTTACTCTATTCACAGTCTCCAGTTTCTCACTTCACATTCTCTCTCCAATCACTATTATTCCATTTAAATTTCCACTTCTCTATAAATAGCTCTTAACAATGTCACAAATGATCTCCCTCTTTGTCGTGGTCCAAACGTGGGTTGGAAAAGAATTTCCAGACACAAGGCAGAATGTAAAGGAGATAGAATTTATTAGAGGGAAGGGTCGCTGCCAGAACAGCGGGTGGACTTCCTAGTAGTCTGGGAGAGTCTAGCCAGAACATGTGCTATAGATCAGTTTTTATAGCTAGAAAACAAGGGAATGGTCTGAGGTGAAAATTTCGTTTAATGATTGGTCAAGGCACATATACCTTCCTTCTATAGGGTGGGAGTGGGACAGGCCAGATGCCTTTCCTTATTTGGGACAGGTCCCGTTGCCTAGGTGGGAGTAACCCAAGTGGGCTCAGGAATTTTGTAACCATCGCAACATGGTGGGGAGGGTGATTAAGAGTCTGGTAGGGGGTGTAACGCTGAAACTTTTCCAGGCAGGGTCGTCCTTTGTCCTTGAAGCACCATTGTCCTTGAAGGACCACACTTTTGACATTTCTGAGTGGTAATCTTCTATCCTCATCAAGATGACTTTGTATCCATATTTGACACAGCTGACCACTCCCTCTTTCTAGAATACATTTCCCCATAAGTTTTTCTATGGGGAAAACTAATCTATTTTTTTTTCTTATGTCTCCATTCTTTTTCAACATTTCTTATCAACCTCCATTTCTGCATCCTCTTTTGCTCAACATATTAACCTTTGAATGTCCTAAGCTAAGGTTTTGGCTTTCTCCTCTAACCACAGTCTATCCCTAGGTGACGTCATCTGAATTAAAAAATATATATTATTAATGAATTAAATAAATTTAAATACTGTTTCTATAATGTTGAATCATAAAAAATATATTTCCAGCTCAAATGTTTGAGTTTAAAACCCATGTGTTCAATGAATACATGATACCTCTTTTTGGATCTATATGAGCATCTTAAAATCAATACGTCTAATTCAGAACTCTTTAATTTTATACTCCAAAATTTTTTTTCTGTCAGTTTTTATTAACTCAGTATGTGACACTACCATTCATCATGCTGCTAGGACTCAGATGTTTTCTCTTACCCTTCCTTCACCATCAACAAGTCTTATCAATCCTATTTGTAGAATGTATCTAGAATCTGCTCACTTCTTATCATTACTGTACCTCTAATCCGAACTACCACCACCTGCCATCAAGACAACTAGAATGGCCTCCCACCTGGCTCCTCTTACTCCTCTCCATCATCTTTTCTCCACTGGTTTTATACAAAAGCCAGAATAATCTTTTGAGAGCATGCAACTGAACACATCAGACCCTCTCCAACATACATACACTTATGACCCACCAATGACTTACTATTTCAATTAGAATAAAATAAAAATGTTCTTACATAGACTATACAGCATATAAAGTCTGACATGACCTGGAAAATGCCCTTCAACTTGACTTGATCACCTACTATCCTTGTTTTCTACTCTCCAGTTAAGCTTTCTCTTTGTTGATAACACAAATATTTGGGGATAATTTCACATATTTCCTCCCCACGACCACCTGAAATGTTCTTCCCCTGCCACTTTGCAGGCTTGCTTCCTCGTAAGTCTGGTTTTACTTTAAATGAATTATCCCTGACAATGGCCCTTTCTGACTAGATAATCAATGGTAACCTCAAGCTAGCCTCTCTACACCTTCATTATTTATTACTATTTAAATTTATCTCCTATAGCTTTGTTTAACCATTAACTGTCTCCTCTCACTGCTTTAGGACATGGAATTGGTCTTTTCTACTACTCTAACTCTAGGCTTGAGTTCAACACCTATGGGCTGGATGAATAAATGTATAGCTTGCTATAAAAAATGTGTAAAATCAAGAAATCAGGAAATTCATCAAATTTTCTAAATGGGAAAGGAGAAAACATGGCATAATATTACTTTTAAACAGAGGTGACCAGTCAGGGAGATATGAAAGTCTGGCATTTTCTGTGAAAAAATAAAGTTTTCAGTGTGATCTGAAGAGGGAGTTCATAAAATGGAGTGAGGTAGATTAGCTTGGAAAATGTGGACTCAGTTTGAAAAAGTTATCATGTGATATATTAAGGTGTCTTCACTTTACCCTCACATACTGAGAAACAAGCACAGCTTTTTACATTGAGCTGTAACATGATAAATTGTAAGCATAACAAAGGTAACTGGGGTAGTTAGACATCATGAGAAAAACTGAAATTTCAGGATAGTGGAGACTGGTTAGGAGGCTTGGACAGTGGCCTAGAAGGAAGCAGAAAAGGGCCTGAAACGAGGCGGGATGAAGAGCACGGAGGATCAGCCTCTAACTCAGGGTTTCACTTGAGTTGCCAAATGTTCCCATGTGAATTTAATTTATTATTATCTCCAGATATTGATACTTAATTTCTGATCCTATGAACATAACAGATGTCCCTGACTGATGGTGACTTCACAAATTTGAAGATGTCTACAAATCTCAAACTGAAACTTTGAACTTGACCCTGCTATTTACCTGATTGCTCTTTATTTTGAAATGTCCCACCAAGAAATGAAACTGATTCAGCACCATATTCTAATTATTTCAAAAAAACAAGTGTGCAAACATACATACATACAATCTATTCTATATACACACGTGTATATAATATCTAAGAATGTGCATCACCTATATATATCTATATATTAACTGCTGTGAATGTATTCAACTATATCTATATGATACTTATCCAAACAAATAGTAAGTTTATATTGCAGAAAACATACATATAGACAGGCCAAATAAAACTAAGTAGTAAAGAAAATATTATTTTCCATCAAGAATTTTTAAAAACTTGAATTTTGAGAAAAATGAAACATTTGTTGTTTTCAAATAGATGGGGAAGAAGAAAGTTTAAATCTAAAGTGAGCTAGTCTGATGGAAGAATGAGGGTATGAGTTTACAAGGTGTGGGGAACAGAAGAATCTGGAGCTATTGATTGTTGTACAATGACAAAAACTGAAAATTTGCCTTAGATTATTGAAAAATGTGAAACTCTGCCTTGTGAATAGTCGGGCGTGACAAATCTCTCATTTCCAGTTGTAGGTGTTCAAATTGCATTTGCAGTCTAGACATAATTGTTTATTTGCTCACCTAACTACTCATTTAAGACTTGGAAAAACTGTAGTCCATAGACTACTGAGGAAGTAATCAATGAGAATGCCTAGCTACATTTCAGGTAGAATTGCACAACCGTAATAACATCTTAGAGATTCATAAATTGTATTAAGAATAGTGATACATCCTCCTCCTAAGCACGCTGTGAAGTGATGCCCATTCTACAGGGACAAGGAAGAGGGAGGCTGAAAATAGGCTGAAGATTGGAGCACACAGTGAAGGACACTTGCTGTATACATTCACAGCATGACTTATTTTTCTGGTCATTTAAAATTGTTGTTCAGTCCCAACGTGGGAATAAATAACTGTAAAGGGTTTCTAAAGTAAGGACACACAAAATGTCTGCTTTCCAGCAGTTGACGAATAATAATTCCCCTCTCGGAAAAACCTTCAGCAAAAGAGCAACTTAGCATATAGACAGTCTCCCAGTGACCTGCCATTAGCTGAGAATAAGTTGGGAAAAAGCATCGATGCCAATGAAACCTGCCTCAGATCTAAAACTTCCACTCTATTAATTCTTTTCTTTGGCAAACATAGAAATGAAAGGTGGAAGGAGGAAAATCTGAGAAGGCTGTGAGGTATGAGAAACAAAGAGCCGTGTCTTGCTTTATGCAGGGCTTTTTCACAGCCTCCCTCATTTCCTGGGTATTGTTATCCAAGAGACCAGGTCGGGTGCTGTGTGCAAATACAAGATTATCCCAGACAAAGAGTGGTAGTGCATCAGAGTTAATCTATGTGCAATAGATCAATAGCATGATCCTTAAGACAGAGAAGTGACCAAATCAAATGGGCTTTCTGTTTGCTTTGTTATTTAGGCTTTGAAGCTCTATTTTTAAAATTTCACTTTGTCTTGCTTCTTAAAGCTGGTCATGCAAGTAAAAGACCACATATTCTAGTCTGGGCTAAATACCACTTGGCCTAATAAAGGCAAGTCAGTGCAAATTTGTAGCTGGGCTTTTTTAGACACAAAAGCGCAGTTTGAGATAGAGTTGTACAGCACTCCTTAAATATCAAATAGGAGTTGACTTTTTTGTGTTCTTTGGAGATGTGTTTGGACTTTGGAAATATTTCCATTATAACTTCTGTAATCCACCTTTCTTTTCGGTACTATCCTGAAAAGAAGAACATATTTATATCATGCACTCATTCTCCAATGGATGGATGTGTTTCATTGCATCTCTTACCTAAGAATTCTTATCCTTTTCAAGGTTCCCTGTGGCTCCATCAAGGCAGATCACACAGTTTGTGATCTGTAATCATCTGTTTGCATTCCTAGGATCCAAATCACTTAGAAGAAACCATGAAATTTTGCATTTCTTTACACAAACTCATCTAAATTTTCTTTGGGAAATAATAATAAGTTCATTTAGGGAGTAAAGGGAAACAGAGTAGGTATTAAATGTACAAAAGAGGTTGCTACCCTTAAAATAAAAGTGGAAGGTCTTCAGAAAGACGCTTTAGGCCTAAAATGCCAACAGAAATGTCTCTTACTTATGAAGTCATTGGCTTGTTAGACAACAAACTCCATTCTGGCTTCTGATCTACAATCACCACTGGGTAATCACTAGCATGGTGTCTTGAAGAAAAAGATTTAGCCATGACCATTAGGAATCCACTAAAACCTTGAAGAAATTTTAGTTATTATAACAGCAGAACATTTCAAACATAAATTTAGTAACATTTTTCTCCCCTGACGACCATTAAATACAGCACTGGTTTTCAGAATGTGATTTCCTGAGTAGAATAAGCATCGCTTGGGAACCTGCGAGAAATCCAAGTTCTCGGCCCTAACGCAGACCTAGTGAGTCAAGAACTCTGGGAGTTGAGCCCAGCAAATTGTGCTTTAACAAATCTTCCAGGTGGTACACTTAAGGATGAGAACCATTAATCTACAACATAGGGACATTTTTAAACAAAGGATTTGATTTATGTTTGCTTTCATTTTAAAAAATATATTTATTGTACTATCTGAGGCATATACTCTCAACAAAAGGAGATTTCGTCCCTAATGAGAGAAAATTGTTTTGAAGGGGGGGGGGGTGGTGATGGGAAAAATCTTAGATGTTACAATAGCTATTGTCCTCAAAGAGCCACTGTACACAAACAGATGTAGTTTATCTGTGGCATTAAAGTATTATGAGTGAGAGAGGCAAATAGAAAAAAATATATATAGAAAGTCTCCTTAGGGGGTCAACACTGAAAAAAAAAAAAAGAATTGAGAATCCCTAATCTAAGGAAACCCTCTAATTTAAAACCAATTTTATCCCTAAATTCTCCTCTCCCCAATTACATAAACAAGATACTAGGTTTTGAATTTCTGCCAAGAATCAATTTTATTTAATAATAGGTGATTCATTCCAAAATAAAGACATGCCTATATTACATATATTTCAAAAATCATAAATATATAATATATACCTATATAAAATATTATATATATTAAAACTTATTTTCCAGAGTAGAAAATCAGAGAGGAGGAACCAAGATGGCAGAGTAGAAGGATGTGCTCTCACTCCCTCTTGCAAGAACACCAGAATCACAACTAGCTGCCGGACAGTCATCGACAGGAAGACACTGGAACTCACCAAAAAAGATACCCCACATCCAAAGACAAAGGAGAAGCCACAATGATACAGTAGGAGGGGTGCAATCACAGTAAAATCAAATCCCATAACTGGTGGGTGGGTGACTCACAGACTGGTAAACACTTATACTACAGAAGTCCACCCACTTGAGTGAAGGTTCTGAGCCCCACTTCAGGCTTCCCAAACTGGGGGTCCAGCAATGGGAGGAAGAATTCCTAGAGAATCAGACTTTGAAGCCTAGTGGGAATTGATTGCAGGACTTTGACAGGACTAGGGAAAACAGAGACTCCTCTCCTGGAGGTCACACACAAAGTAGTGTGTGCATCGGGACACAGGGGAAGGAGCAGTGACCCTGGGGGAAACTGAACCAGACCTAACTGCTAGTGTTGGAGGGTCTCCTGCAGAGGTGGGGGTTGGCTGTTTCACAGTGGGGACAAGGACACTGGCAGCAGAAGTTCTGGGAAGTACTCCTTGGCATGAGCCCTCACAGAGTCTGTCATTAGCTCAACCAAAGAGCCCAGGTAGGCTCCAGTGTTTGGTCGCCTCAGGCCAAACAACCAACAGGGAGGGAACCCAGACCCACCCATCAACAGTCAAGTGGATTAAAGGTTTACTGAAATCTGCCCACCAGAGCAACAGTCAGCTCTACCCACCACCAGTCCCTCCCATCAAGTCACTTAGATAGCCTCATCCACCAGAGGACAGATAGCAGAAGCAAGAAGAATTACAATCTTACAGCCTGTGGGAAAAAATCCACATTCACAGAAAGATAGACAAAATGAAAAGGCAGAGGGCTATATACCAGATGAAGGAACAAGATAAAACCCCAGAAAAACAACTAAATGAAGTGGAGATAGGCAACCTTCCAGAAAAAAAATTCAGAATAATGATAGTGAAGATGATCCAGGACCTCGGAATACGAATGGAGGCAAAGATTGAGAAGATGCAAGAAATGTTTAACAAAGACCTGGAAGAACTAAAGAACAAAAAAACAGAGATGAACAATACAATAACTGAAATGAAAAATACACTAGAAGGAATCAATAGCAGAATAACTGAGGCAGAAGAACGGATAAGTGACCTGGAAGACAGAATGGTGGAATTCACTGCTGCAGAACAGACTAAAGAAAAAAGAATGAAAAGAAATGCAGATAGCCTAAGAGACCTCTGGACAACATTAAATGCAACAACATTCGCATTATAGGGGTCCCAGAAGGAGAAGAGAGAGAGAAAGGACCAGAGAAAATATTTGAAGAGATTATAGTCAAAAACTTCCCTAACATGGGAAAGGAAATAACCACCCAAGTCCAGGAAGCACAGTGAGTCACATACAACATAAACCCAAGGAGAAACACACCAAGACACATAGTAATCAAATTGGCAAAAATTAAATACAAAGAAAAATTATTGAAAGCAGCAAGGGAAAAATGACAAATAACATACAAGGGAACTCCCATAAGGTTAACAGCTGATTTCTCAGCAGAAACTCTACAAGCCAGAAGGGAGTGGCATGATATACTTAAAGTGATGAAAGGGAAGAACCTACAACCAAGACTACTCTAGCCGGCAAGGATCTCATTCAGATTTGATGGATAAATTAAAAACTTTATAGACAAGCAAAAGCTAAGAGAATTCAGCACCACCAGAACACCTCTACAACAAATGCTAAAGGAACTTCTCTAACTGGAAACAACAAGACAAGAAAAGGACCTACAAAAACAAACCCAAAACAATTAAGAAAATGGTCATAGGAACATACATATCGATAATTACCTTAAACGTGAATGGATTAAATGCTCCAACCAAAAGACACTGTCTTGTTGAATGGATACAAAAACAAGACCAAAGATGGCGGAAGAGTAAGACGCGGAGATCACCTTCCTTCCCACAGATACAGTAGAAACACATCTACACGTGGAACTGCTCCTACAGAACACCTACTGAACGCTGGCAGAAGACGTCAGACCTCCCAAAAGGCAAGAAAATCCCCACGTACTAGGGTAGGGCAAAAGAAAAAAGAAATAACAGAGACAAAAGAATAGGGACGGGATCTGCACCAGTGAGAGGGAACCGTGAAGGAGGAAAGGTTTCCACACACTAGGAAGCTCCTTCGTGGGCAGAGACTGCGGGTGGCAGAGGGGGGAAGCTTCGGAGCCACGGAGGACAGCGCAGCCACAGGGGTGCGGAGGGAAAAGCAGAGAGATTCCCGCACAGAGGCTCGGTGCCGAGCAGCACTCACCAGCCTGAGAGGCTTGTCTGCTCAGCCGCCGGGGCGGGCGGGGGCTGGGAGCTGAGGCTCGGGCTTCGGTGCTAGCTGGGAGGGAGTCCAGGAAAAAGCCTGCAGCTGCTGAAGAGGCAAGACACCTTTTCTTGCCTCTTTGTTTCGTGGCGTGCAAGGAGAGGGGATTCAGAGCGCCGCCTAAACGAGCTCCAGAGACGGGCGCGAGCCGCAGCTATCAGCATGGATCCCACAGCAACAGGGGCGCAGAGGGAAAAACGGAGAGATTCCCGCACAGAGGCTTGGCGCCGAGCAGCACTCACCAGCCCGAGAAGCTTGTCTGCTCACCCGCCGGGGCGGGCGGGGGCTGGGAGCCAAGGCTCGGGCTTCAGTCGCATCGCAGGGAGAGGACTGGGGGTGGCGGTGTGACACAGCCTGAGGGGGGCTAGTGTGCCACAGCTACCCGGGAGGGAGCCCGAGAAAAAGTCTGCAGCCGCGGAAGAGGCAAGAGACTTTTTCTTGCCTCTTTGTTTCACGGCGCGCAAGGAGAGGGGATTCAGAGCGCCACCTAAACAAACTCCAGAGACTGGCGCGAGCCGCGGCTATCAGCGTGGACCCCAGAGGCAGGCGCGAGCCGCGGCTATCAGCACGGACCCCAGAGACGGGCAGGAGACGCTAGGGCTGCTGCTGCCACCACCAAGAACCCTGTGTGCGAGCGCAGGTCACTCTCCACACCGCCCCTCCCGGGAGCCAGTGCAGCTCGCCGCTGCCGGGCTCCCATGGTCCGGGGACAACTTCCCCGGGAGAACGCATGGCGCGCTTCAGGCTGCTGCAATGTCACGCTGGCCTCTGCCGCCGCAGGCTCACCCCGCCTCCGTACCCCGCCCTCCCCCCAGAGTGAGTGAGCCAGAGCCCCCGAAGCAGCTGCTCCTTTAACCCCGTTCTGTCTGGGCGGGGAAAGGACACGCTCAGGCGACCTACATACAGAGGCGGGTCCAAATCCAAAGCTGAACCCCGGGAGCTGTGCGAACAAAGAAGAGAAAGGGAAATCTCTCCCAGCAGCCTCAGAAGCAACGGATTAAAGCTCCAAAAACAACTTGATGTGCCTGCATCTGTTGAATACCTGAATAGACAACAAATCATCCCAAATTCAAGAGGTGGACTTTGGGAGCAGGATATATTAATTTTTCCCCTTTTCCTTTTTTTGTGAGTGGATATGTGTATGCTTCTGGGTGAGATTTTGTCTGTATAGCTTTGCTTTCACCATTAGTCCTAGGGTTAGGTCTGTCCGTTTTTTTTTTTGTTTTTTTTTGCTTGTTTTTTTTTTTTACTTAAAAAATTTTTTTTTCCTAATAAATGTTTTCTTAATATTTTTTTCCTTATTTTCTATTTTTAGAAATTAAAAAAAATTTAATAAGTTTTTTCATATTTTTTATTTTTAAAAAAATTAAAAATTTTTTTCTTAATAAATTTTTTTCTTAATAATTTTTTTCTTATTTTTGATTATAAAAAATTAATAAATCTATCTTTAAAAATTAAAAACAAAATTTCTGAATACATTTACTCTTAATAATTTTTTTTTCTTATTTTTTATTATAATAGCTTTATTTTATTTTATCCTCTTTCTTTATTTCTTTCTATTTTTTTCTCCCTTATACTCTGAGCTGTGTGGAAGAAAGGCTCTTGGTGCTCCAGCAAGGCATCAGGGCTGTGCCTCTGAGGTGGGAGAGCCAACTTCAGGACACTGGTCCACAAGAGACCTCCCAGCCCCTCGTAATACCAAACGGTGAAAATCTCTCAGAGATCTCCATCTCAACATCAAGACACAGCTTCACTCAACGACCAGCAAGCTACAGTGCTGGACACCCTATGCCAAACAACTAGCAAGACAGGAACATAGCCCCATCCATTAGCAGAGAGGCTGCCTAAAATCATAATAAGGCCACAGACACCCCAAAACACACCACCAGACGTGGACGTGCCCACCAGAAAGACAAGATCCAACCTCATCCTACAGAACACAGGCACTAGTCCCCTCCACCAGGAAGCCTACACAACCCGCTGAACCAACCTTAGCCACTGGGGACAGATACCAAAAATAACAGGAACTACGAACATGCAGCCTGTGCAAAGGAGACCCCAAACACAGTAAGATAAGCAAAATGAGAAGACAAAAAACCATACAGCAGGTGAAGGAGCAGGGTCAAAACACACCAGACCTAACAAATGAAGAGGAAATAGGCAATCTACCTGAAAAAGAATTCAGAATGATGATAGTAAAGATGATCCAAAATCTTGGAAATAGAATAGACAAAATGCAAGAAACATTTAACAAGGATGTAGAAGAACTAAAGAGGAACCAAGCAACGATGAAAAACACAATGAATGAAATTAAAAATACTCTAGACGGGATCAATAGCAGAATAACTGTGGCAGAAGAACAGAAAAGTGACCTGGAAGATAAAATAGTGGAAATAACTACTGCAGAGCAGAATAAAGAAAAAAGAATGAAAAGAACTAAGGACAGTCGCAGAGACCTCTGGGACAACATTAAACACACCAACATTCGAATTATAGGGGTCCCAGAAGAAGAAGAGAAAAAGAAAGGGACTGAGAAAATATTTGAAGAGATTATAGTTGAAAACTTCCCTAATATGGGAAAGGAAATAGTTAATCAAGTCCTGGAAGCACAGAGAGTCCCATACAGGATAAATCCAAGGAGAAACACGCCAAGACACATATTAATCAAACTATCAAAAATTAAATATAAAGAAAACATATTAAAAGCAGCAAGGAAAAAACAACAAATAACACACAAGGGAATCCCCATAAGGTTAACAGCTGACCTTTCAGCAGAAACTCTGCAAGCCAGAAGGGAGTGGCAGGATATATTAAAGTGATGAAGGAGAAAAACCTACAACCAAGATTACCATACCCAGCAAGGATCTCATTCAGATTTGATGGAGAAATTAAAACCTTACAGACAAGCAATAGCTGAGAGAGTTCAGCACCACCAAACCAGCTTTACAACAAATGCTAAAGGAACTTCTCTAGGCAAGAAACACAAGAGAAGGAAAACACCTACAACAACAAACCCAAAACATTTAAGAAAATGGGAATAGGAACATACATATCAATAATTACGTTAAATGTAAATGGATTAAATGCTCCCACCAAAAGACACAGACTGGCTGAATGGATACAAAAACAAGACCCATAGATATGCTGTCTACAAGAGACCCACTTCAGACCTAGAGACACATACAGACTGAAAGTGAGGGGATGGAAAAAGATATTCCATGCAAATGGAAATCAAAAGAAAGCTGGAGTAGCAATTCTCATATCAGACAAAATAGACTTTAAAATAAAGAGTATTACAAGAGACAAAGAAGGACACTATATAATGATCAAGGGATCGATCCAAGAGAAGATATAACAATTGTAAATATTTCTACACCCAACATAGGAGCACCTCAATACATAAGGCAAATACTAACAGCCATAAAAGGGGAAATCGACAGTAACACAAACATAGTAGGGGACTTTAACACCCCACTTTCACCAATGGACAGATCATCCAAAATGAAAATAAATAAGGAAACACAAGCTTTAAATGATACATTAAACAAGATGGACTTAATTGATATTTATAGGACATTCCACCCAAAAACAACAGAATACACATTTTTCTCAAGTGCTCATGGAACATTCTCCAAGATAGATCATATCTTGGGTCACAAATCAAGCCTTGGTAGACTTAAGAAAATTGAAATAGTATCAAGTATCTTTTCCGACCACAACGCTATAAGACTAGATATCAATTATAGGAAAAGATCTGTAAAAAATACAAACACATGGAAGCTACACAATACACTACTTAATAATGAAGGGATTATTGAAGAAATCAAAGGGGAAATCAAAAAATACCTAGAAAAAAATGACAATGGAGACACAATGACCCAAAACCTATGGGATGCTGCAAAAGCAGTTCTAAGAGGGAATTTTATAGCAATACAAGCCAACATCAAGAAACAGGAAACATCTCGAATAAACAACCTAACCTTGCACCTAAAGCAATTAGAGAAAGAAGAGCAAAAAAACCCCAAAGCTAGCAGAAGGAAAGAAATCACAAAGATCAGATCAGAAATAAATGAAAAAGAAATGAAGGAAACAATAGCAAAAATCAATGAAACTAAAAGCTGGTTCTTTGAGAAGATAAACAAAATTGACAAACCATTAGCCAGACTCATCAAGAGAAAAAGGGAGAAGACTCAAATCAATAGAATTAGAAATGAAAAAGGAGAAGTAACCACTGACACTGCAGAAATACAAACGATCATGAGAGATTACTACAAGCAACTCTATGCCAATAAAATGGACAACCTGGAAGAAATGGACAGATTCTTAGAAATGCACAACCTACTGAGACTGAACCATGAAGAACTAGAAAATATGAACAGACCAATCACAAGCACTGAAATTGAAACTGTGATTAAAAATCTTCCAACAAACAAAAGCCCAGGACCAGATGGCTTCACTGGCGAATTCTATCAAACATTTAGAGAAGAGCTAACACCTATCCTTCTCAAACTCTTCCAAAATATTGCAGAGGGAGGAACACTCCCCAACTCATTCTATGAGGCCACAATCACCCTGATACCAAAACCAGACAAAGATGTCACAAAGAAAGAAAACTACAAGCCAATATCACTGATGAACATAGATGCAAAAATCCTCAACAAAATACTAGCAAACAGAATCCAACAGCACGTTAAAAGGATTATACACCATGATCAAGTGGGGTTTATTTCAGGAATGCAAGGAGTCTTCAATATACGCAAATCAATCAACGTGATACATCATATTAACAAACTGAAGGAGAAAAACGATATGATCAATTCAATAGATGCAGAGAAAGCTTTCGACAAAATACAACACCCATTTATGATAAAAGCCCTGCAGAAAGTAGGCATAGAGGGAACTTTCCTCAACATAATAAAGGCCATATATGACAAACCCACCGCCAACATTGTCCTCAATGGTGAAAAACTGAAACCATTTCCACTAAGATCAGGAACAAGACAAGGTTGCCCACTCTCACCACAATTATTCAACAAAGTTTTGGAAGTGTTAGCCACAGCAATCAGAGAAGACAAAGAAATAAAAGGAATCCAAATCGGAAAAGAAGAAGTAAAGCTGTCACTGTTTGCAGATGACATGATACTATACATAGAGAATCCTAAAACTTCCACTAGAAAACTACTAGAGCTAATCAATGAATTTGGTAAAGTAGCAGGATACAAAATTAATGCACAGAAATCTCTTGCATTCCTATATACTAATGATGAAAAATCTGAAAGTGAAATTAAGAAAACACTCCCATTTACCATTGCAACAAAAAGAATAAAATATCTGGGAATAAACCTACCTAAGGAGACAAAAGACCTATATGCAGAAAATTATAGGACACTGATGAAAGAAATTAAAGATGATACAAATAGATGGAGAGATATACCATGTTCTTGGATTCAAAGAATCAACATTGTGAACATGACTCTACTACCCAAAGCAATCTACAGATTCAATGTAATCCCTATCAAACTACCACAGGCATTTTTCACAGAACTAGAACAAAAAATTTCACAATTTGTATGGAGACACAAAAGACCCTGAATAGACAAAGCAATATTGAGAACGAAAAATGGAGCTGGAGGAATCAGGCTCCCTGACTTCAGACTATACTACAAAGCTACTGTAATCAAGACAGTATGGTACTGGCACAAAAACAGAAATATAGATCAATGGAACAGGATAGAAAGCCCAGAGATAAACCCACGCACATATGGTCACCTTATCTTTGATAAAGGAGGCAAGCATATACAGTGGAGAAAAGACAGTCTCTTCAATAAGTGGTGCTGGGAAAATTGGACAGGTACATGTAAAAGTATGAAACTAGAACACTCCCTGACTCCATACACAAAAATAAACTCAAAATGGATTAAAGACCTAAATGTTAAGCCAGACACTATCAAACTCTTAGAGGAAAACATAGGCAGAACACTCTATGACATACATCACAGCAAGATCCTTTTTGACCCAGCTCCTAGAGAAATGGAAATAAAAACACAAATAAACAAATGGGACCTAATGAAACTTAAAAGCTTTTGTACAGCAAAGGAAACCATAAACAAGACCAAAAGACAACCCTCAGAATGGGAGAAAATATTTGCAAATGAAGCAACTGACAAAGGATTAATCTCCAAGATTTACAAGCAGCTCATGCAGCTCAATAACAAAAAAACAAACAACCCAATCCAAAAATGGGCAGAAGACCTAAACAGACATTTCTCCAAAGAAGATATACAGATGGCCAACAGACACATGAAAGAATGCTCAACATCCTTAATCATTAGAGAAATGCAAATCAAAACTACAATGAGGTATCATCTCACACCGGTCAGAATGGCCATCATCAAAAAATCTAGGAACAATAAATGCTGGAGAGGGTGTGGAGAAAAGGGAACACTCTTGCACTGTTGATGGGAATGTAAATTGATACAGCCACTATGGAGAACAGTATGGAGGTTCCTTAAAAAACTAAAAATAGAACTACCATACGACCCAGCAATCCCACTACTGGGCATATACCCTAAGAAGACCATAATTCAAAAAGAGTCATGTACCAAAATGTTCATTGCAGCTCTATTTACAATAGCTAGGACATAGAAGCAACCAAAGTGTCCATCATCGGATGAATGGATAAAGAAGATGTGGCACATATATACAATGGAATATTACTCAGCCATAAAAAGAAATGAAATGGAGGTATTTGTAATGAGGTGGATGGAGTTAGAGTCTGTCATACAGAGTGAAGTAAGTCAGAAAGAGAAAAACACATACAGTATGCTAACACATATATATGGAATCTAAGGGGGAAAAAAAAGGTCATGAAGAACACAGTGGCAAGGTGGGAATAAACACACAGACCTTCTAAAGAATGGACTTGAGGATATGGGGAGGGGGAGGGGTGAGATGTGACACGGTGAGAGAGTGTCATGGACATATATACACTACGAAATGTAAAATAGATAGCTAGTGGGAAGCAGCCACATAGCACAGGGAGATCAGCTCGGTGCTTTGTGACCGCCTAGGGGGGTGGGATGGGGAGGGTGGGAGGGAGGGAGATGCGGGAGGGAGGAGATATGGGAACGTGTGTATATGTGTAGCTGATTCACTTTCTTATAAAGGGGAAACTAACACACCATTGTGAAGCAATTATACTTCAATAAAGATGTTTAAAAAAAAAAAAAAAAAACAAGACCCATATATATGCTGTCAAAAAGAGACCCACTTCAGACTTAGCAACACATACAGACTGAAAGTGAGGGGATGGAAAAAGATATTCCATGCAAATGGAAATCAAAAGAAAGCTGGAGTAGCTATACTCATATCAGATAAAATAGACTTTTAAATAAAGAATGTTACAAGAGACAAAGAAGGACACTACATAATGATCAAGGGATCAATCCAAGAAGAAGATGTAACAATTATAAATATATATGCACCCAACATAGGAGCACCTCAATACATAAGGTAACTGCTAACAGCTATAAAAGAGGAAATCAACAGTAACACAATAATAGTGGGAAACTTTACTACCTCACTTACACCAATGGACAGATCATCCAAAATGACAATAAATAAGGAAACAGAAGCTTTAAATGACACAATAAACCAGATAGATTTAATTGATATTTATAGGACATTCCATCCATAAACAGCAGTTTACACTTTCTTCTCACGTGCGCATGGAACATTCTCCAGGATAGATCACATCTTGGGTCACAAATCAAGCCACAGTAAATTTAAGAAAATTGAAATCATATCAAGCATCTTATCTGGCCCCAATGCTATGAGATTAGAAATGAATTACACGGAAGAAAACGTAAAAGAAAAAACACATCGAGGCTAAACAATATGTCACTAAATAACCAAGAGATCACTGCAGAAATGAAAGAGGAAATCAAAAAATACCTAGAGACAAATGACAATGAAAACACGACGATCCAAAACCTATGGGATTCAGCAAAAGCAGTTCTAAGAGGGAAGTTTATAGCTATACAAGCTTACCTCAAGAAACAAGAAAAATCTCAAGTAAACAATCTAACCTTACACCTAAAGGAACTAGAGAAAGAAGAACAAACAAAACCCAAAGTTAGCAGAAGGAAAGAAATCATAAAGATCAGAGCAGAAAAAAATGAAATAGAAACAAAGAAAACAATAACAAAGATCAATAAAACTAAAAGCTGGTTCTTTGAGAAGATACACAAAATAGATAAACCATTAGCCAGACTCATCAAGAAAAAGAGGGAGAGGACTCAAATCAATAAAATTAGAAATGAAAAAGGAGAAGTTAAAACAGACACCGCAGAAATACGAAGCATCCTAAGAGACTACTACAAGCAACCCTATGCCAATAAAATGGACAACCTGGAAGAAATGGACAAATTCTTAGACAGGTATAACCTTTCAAGACTGAACCAGGAAGAAACAGAAAATATGAACAGACCAATCACAAGTAATGAAATTGAAACTGTGATTATAAATCTTCCAACAAACAAAAGTCCAGGACCAGATGGTTTCACAGTGAATTCTATCAAACATTTAGAGAAGAGCTAACACCCATCCTTCTCAAACTCTTCCAAACAATTGCAGAGGAAGGAACACTCCCAAACTCATTCTATGAGGCCACCATCACCCTGATACCAAAACCAGAAAAAGATACTACAAAAAAAGGAAATTACAGACCAATATCATGGATGAATAAAGATGCAAGAATCCTCAACAAAATGCTAGCAAACAGAATCCAACCACACATTAACAGGATCATACAACACAATTAAGTGGGATTTATCCCAGGGATACAAGGATTCTTCAATATACGCAAATCAATCAATGTGATACACCATGTTAACAAATTGAAGAATAAAAACCATATGATCATCTCAATAGATGCAGAAAAAGCTTTTGACAAAATTCAACACCCATTTATGATAAAAGCTCTCCAGAAAGTGGGCAAAGAGGGAACCTACCTCAACATAATAAAGGTCATATATGGCAAACCAACAGCAAACATCCTTCTCAATGGTTAAAAACTGAAATCATTTCTTTTAAGAGAAGGAACGAGAAAAGGATGTCCACTATCACCACTATTATTCAACATAGCTTTGGAAGTCCTAGCCATGGCAATCAGAGAAGAAAAAGAAATAAAAGGAATCCAAATTGGAAAAGATGAAGTAAAACTGTCACTCTTTGCAGATGACATGATACTATACATACAGAATCCTAAAAATGCCACCAGAAAACTACTAGAGGTAATCAAAGAATGTGGTAAAGTTGCAGGGTACAAAATTAATGCACAGAAATCTCTTGCATTCCTATACAATCATGATGAAAAATCTGAAACAGAAATTATGGAAACACTCCCATTTACCATTGCAACAAAGAGAATAAAATACCTAGGGATAAACCTACCTATGGAGACAAAAGACTTGTATGCAGAAAACTATAAGACACTGATGAAAGAAAGTAAAGATGATACCAACAGATGGAGAGATATACCATGTTCTTGGATTGGAAGAATCAATATTGTGAAAATGACTATACTGCCCAAAGCAATCTACAGATTCAGTGCATTCCCTATCAAATTACCAATGGCATTTTGTACAGAACTAGAACAAATCTTCTTAAAATTTGTATGGAGACATAAAAGACCCTGAATAGCCAAAGCAGTCTTGAGGAAAAAAAACAGACCTCGAGGAATCAGACTCCCTGACTTCAGACTAAACTACAAAGCTACAGTAATCAAGACAATATGGTACTGGCACAAAAACAGAAACATAGATCAATGGAACAAGATAGAAAGCCCAGAGATAAACCCATGCACATATGGTCAACTAATCTATGACAAAGGAGGCAAAGATATACAATGGAGAAAAGACAGTCTCTTCAATAAGTGGTGCTGGGAAAACAGGAGAGCTACATGTAAAAGAATGAAATTAGAACACTCCCTAACCCCATACACAAAAATAAACTCAAAATGGATTTGAGAACTAAATGTAAGACTGGACACTGTAAAACTCTTAGAGGAAAACACAGGAAGAACACTCTTTGACATAAATCACAGCAAGATCTTTTTTGATCCACCTCCTAGAGTAATGAAAGTAAAAACAAAAATAAACAAATGGGACCTAATGAAACTTCAAAGCTTTTGCACAGCAAAGGAAACCATAAACAAGACAAAAAGACAATGCTCAGAATGGGAGAAAATATTTGCAAACGAATCAACGGACAAAGGATTAATCTCCACAATATATAAACAGCTCATTCAGCTCAATATTAGAGAAACAAACAACCCAATCCAAAAATGGGCAGAAGATCTAAATAGATATTTCTCCAAACAAGACATACAGATGGCCATGAAGCCCATGAAAAGCTGCTCAACATCACTAATTATTAGAGAAATGCAAATCAAAACTACAATGAGATATCACCTCACACCAGTTAGAATGGGCATCATCAGAAAATCTACAAACAACAAATGCTGGAGAGGGTGTGGAGAAAAGGGAACCCTCTTGCACTGTTGGTGGGAATGTAAATTGATACAGCCACTATGGAGAACAGTATGGAGGTTCCTTAAAAAACTAAAAATAGATTTACTGTATGATCCAGCAATCCCACTACTGGGCGTATACCCAGAGAAAACCATAATTCAAAAAGACATATGCACCCCAATGTTCATTGCTGCACTAATTACAATAGCCAGGTCATGGAAGCAACCTAAATGTCCATTGACAGGCGAATGGATAAAGAAGTTATGGTACATATATACAATGGAATATTACTCAGCCATAAAAGGAATGAAATTGAGTCATTTGTTGAGACGTGGATTGATCCTGAGACTGTCATACAGAGTGAAGTAAATCAGAAAGAGAAAAACAAGTATCGTTTATTAACACATGTATGTGGAACCTAGAAAAATGGTACAGATGAACCGATCTGCAGGGCAGAAGTTGAGACACAGATGTAGAGAACAATGGACACCAAGGGGGGAAAACCACGGTGGGATGGGGATGGTGGTGTGCTGAACTGGGCGATTGGGATTGACATGTATACACTGATGTGTATAAAATTGTTGAATAATGAGACCTGCAGTATAAAAAACAAACAAAAAAACAACTAATACTAAACTTTCTTTGGATTATTTGTATGGATATATGTTAATATAAACGTTTCAGACATTACATGAAATTTCTAAAAATCTAATATGTTCTGGTATAATGTTATGTCATAATTCTAGTTATTACTTGAAAATGTATATCTCAGAAATAACTATATTTCCCTGTCAATTGCATTATTACGAACGTTCTTCAAATCTTTAACCGTGGTCATTTTAAAGTCTTTTGTCATTTACAGAGAGTTCTGAGTGTACTCTGATGCTTTTGCAAAAATGTTCCTATAAAAGTGTTTCATCTTCAAGGAATTTATGGAAAAGACTCTGACAAGTACAGGTTTCTGGTAGCTGACTATACTGCTGAACTGAATGAATAAGCATTTTCAGAACTCTAATGGAAACTGATGAATTCATAAAAGTGCTAACAAAAGATCAAGGTGAAAAAAAAATTAATTACATGGGACTGAGTGAACTAATGAGAATGATTATAATTTTTGTGACTTTCTGTTTAAAAAAAAAAAAAAAAACCCAGGAGGTCTAAATGTAATACCAATATCAATGACAACTAACATTTTGTAATATCTTGTAGTTAAAAGTTACAAGCTTTCGATTCCAATAAACATTTGTTCAAATCCTAAAAAAAAAAAAAAAAGAAACAATACTGTAACAAATTCAATAAAGACTTTCAATAAATAAATAAATAAAGGCTGTTTTACAGAGGCAAAAAGAAAAACAAAAGAAAATCAAACACCTGAAAGATTGAATTAATTAATCCACTAATTCTTTCCAAAAATAATTTATTGAGTGACTAGTATGTGATAAAAAACTATTTCAGGCACTGGTGATTAGCAGTGAGCAAAAACTTCCTGCCTTCCTAAAGCTCACATCCTACTGACCTTGTTCATGGAGAGATACACCATAAACAAGATAAATAATTGAAAAGTATAGATTTTTAAATGGTGACTTATTCCAAAAAATAAATAAACAAAAGAGAAGGCTCAGTGTTGGGTGGTGTCTGGAGGATGATCAAGGAATTACTGGGAAGAAGATTATTAAAGTTGTATACGGTAGGAAGGGAGAGCTCCATGGAAGATGCAAGAGTTTTAGACTCACAACAGTGATGATGAGACAGTCAAGAAGGACTGTGGAGAACAAAGTACATATGATATCTTTGAGGGACAAGGAATAAAAAAGTCTGATGACTTCAGATTTTATGGAAAATAAAAAGAGGTGATAACATTAAAGAGATATATTTGGGTAAAACTGTAGAAGCCTTCAAAACCTAAGGTCCACCTCTCTGAAATAGGTAAATATTGAAGGTGTTTAAAGCATGAAAGGAGCAAGATTCAAGAGGTGTATTGATCAAATAAACAAGGAAGTAGTAAGCAAAATGTATTAGAAAGAAGGTAAGTGGAAAAAGGAGTCAAATGTCTATCAGACTACAAGCTCCTTAAAGCATAGGATCTGTGTCTATATTAAAGTCAATGTCATCTAGAACTATGGTATATGTTTTCAGTGTTCAATAAATATCTTTCACATAATTTATCTAGACACAAAGATATAAGGACTGGAACTAGTATTCTGGCAGTGGAAAAAATATGGCTACAAGAAACCTTACAAATCAGTTATTGAAAAGATTCAGTGAATTAATGTGGGAGACATAGAAAGAATGGAACATTTCAACGGCTTGAGTCTCGTGGAGAATTATGAAGACAGTATGCTTATATTAACCAACATTTTGAGATCGTTTTAGGACATCCAAGATGAAAGTTCCATGGATATAATTGGAAAGAAAATCTGGAAAAAAGAGACAATTTGGGGGTTACTTGTTACTATAAATGTAGTGGTTAAAATCATGAGGTTGAATGGTAGATGACCAATTGAAAATTACTCTTCTTTCACTTCCAAAAATTCTTTTCCCCCTCCCTGATTTCAGTTGCATTTACAAAATAATACCTCCTCAATGTAAAATTTAGGATTAAGACTTTATGATTTCTCATAAAAGTGGAATACTCAAGACGCAAACATTGTGAACAAAGCCATATATAGAAGATGCAAGAGGGAAGACAAGGAGATAAAGGAAAGAAGAGAGATGTAAATATATTTGCCACAAGTATTTAGGTGACTAAAAAGTCACAAGCGATCTTTGTGAAACCAGTAGCAGTCAAGTGATTGGTACAAAAGTCAGACCCCTGGGTGCAATGGAGCATACAACAGCATGTGAGAGGCCTCATTAATCATTCTGTTTGCCTTGGCATGCATCTACCACCCACCTCTCTGGAGTCTTCAAAAGCCATGATGAGATAGATAGATAGATAGATAGATAGATAGATAGATAGATAGATAGATAGATAGATAGATAGATAGATAGATAGATGGTAGGTAGCCTCCTAAAAGTTAAGAAAGATATAGAATCTCACTTAAAATTCAGGACATCTAACCACTTAGGAGTCATTAGAGACCGAGATTGGGGTTACTCAATTCTAAATATTAAGTTTTTCTTCATTTTATGTCACCACTTACCTATGATTTTTACATATTCAATATTTAATACCACCAAGTGATGAACAAAGTGTTTTTGTTTGATTAACACAAGATGGTAAGTGCTTTGGAAGTCATTATCCTGAATACAAAAAGATTTAAAATAATCCTTCAAAATGTCAAGGCATATATAGTATAAGCAATTGTTAAATATTTTTCATAGGGGAAGAAATTAATTTAAAACATTTGTGACATTTAATACCACTCAGGACAGTTGTGAAAAAAATGCTAACACTATGATACACCTAACAACCCATATTGTCCTTTCTGAGGTCAGAATAAGCCCAGGCAAAATAATGCTGTCCTGAAGGTTCATTTTTGATAGCACTAGCTCCCGGTTTTCAGTATTTCCCTTCCTACACTTGGTGCCCCTCTTTCCTTATGTGTTTCCAACTAACACTTAAGTAATTCCAGGGGATTTTTAGCTGATAAGGGTTTAAAGTATTAGCTCATAGTAGATATTTGTATTTCAAGAAGGAACTTAGGAAGACTAAACTTTGAGATCCAAAGGGGAAATGTGCAAAGATTTAATCTCAGTGTATATATGTGCCACATCTTTTTCTCAAACATTGGTGAAAATGGTGGGGAAAATATCTGGAAATGATGAAGACTTTTGGCAAACCCAGATCATACCTTATAGGTGCTCCAAGTCTACCTAACAGTCTGTTAACAGAATAGAAATTATTAATATTTGGGGAATTACATTTCACTCTCAATTGACCTTGAAAATGATTAAGGCCATCTTTCAATAACTAACTCCAAACAGCTTAGCTGAGTTTACATAAAAAGTCATTTCCACCTCTGGAAATGTCTATTAAAAATGATTTTTTTTCTTTCTAATAAAATAAAAATCCATAGCAGTCCCTCCTCATTCAAAGTTTTGGACTTAGTACAGTAAGCATTGGAGTATATTCAACAAAGTCAATGGTATCTCTTGTTTCACCTTCCAAGGAGTTTCTGGCTTCTTAGATACCAAGGGAATTAATTTTCATCAGGAATTTCCTGCTTCATCAGTAAGAACTAATCATGTACAAGATTGATGCAGTGTCAGCAGAAAGTTTTATAGCTTTGACTTAAAACTCTCATGTTGTCTTCATATCTTTAGAAAAAAAACAAAATTCTTTCTTTAGACTTATTTAAGAGGTAGTATAGCATAATGGAGTATTTGTTGGAAAACACTGTTACTAATTTGATGTTACTTTATGCAAATTACTAAGTTTGTGCCTCAATTTCCTCATTTATAAGTATACAATTTTCTTCAATATAAAACTAAATGGAGAGTTGGGTAATGATCTCAAAAATTTCCTTTGGTCCACATGGATATGTCACTTCTCTGGACTCTAGCAGTTCTAAAATTCTCCCTCTTAAAAAAAAAAAAATGGAAAGCTTATTAATTCTGGGCATCATGTGCCATTATCTCATTTGCTTATTAATCTTTTGCTCAAGTAGTGCCTGTGCCCCAGAAACAGTTTATATAATCTAGCACTGCTCTAAATCTAGATCCAGAAGAAGGAAATAACTTCTGAATCTCCCAGCTTAGATCTGTGAAGTAAGGATACTGTTCCTAATTTAGTCCTCCTTTGAAGTGGCCTTCTTTTTTTTTCTTTTTTTTCCAGGACATTGGATAAATTTTTATTGAGCCTTTTAGTTTACAACATGAGGTAAAAGACAAGTCAGTTCCCTTTAAGTGATATTCTACACAGCTATAGTAAAATATTTTAAACTTCAAGGATTTATAATGGATTACATTTCTTAAAAGTTGGGGATCAAGTAAACAAGTTCTAACTTAATTTCTTGAATTTTCCAGTTGACTCTTCCCTTACAATAGTAACCAGTTCTAATTAGACACCTAAATTTCTTCAAGGCTGTGTTTTATTGTTGCTTATGTCTTTACTATTTCAGTCAATATCCACTAATTCCACTTCAAAAATAAGTTTTGCATTTGGTGGAATTTTGGCATCAAGCTGTCCTTTCTTTCCATAAGCCCATTCTGGTTCAATCTCCAGTTGATCCTTTTCTACTTTACTCATAGTCAAGAGTGCTTCATCCCATCCTCTGATAACTTTGCCTATCCCAACCTTAAAACATAAAAGCTTGGCATTTTTCTTCTTCTTCGAACTCGTTTCAGTATTAGTAGCAAAAACAGTCCAATCTTGTAGTGTTCCTGTATACCAACAGTGAACAATATCACCCTTTTTGGGAAAGTTGGTTTTATCTCCTTTTTTAAGAACAGATTTTGTATATTTTGGCCTTCTTCTTCTGACAGACCTTGATGTTCACAAGAAAGCAGAACAGAATGTGGATACACTGTGACAGAGTAAATCTGTTATGTCTCCTTTTTCCAATGACCTTTATCTCATTATTACTACCCCTCTGTCAAGTATCTAGTGCAGAGGAGACTCTTCACTCCATGCCTCCCAGCCCTCACTCTCACTCCTGTGGCCCCCACAGATGATGTTTCATCTAGGTTTGCCAAGACATGAGCGATTCCCTTAAAGGAACTGCCTCTGTGTACCATTCCCTCAAGAACCCTGATTAATTATCCTAGGTAAATGGAAATATGTTCCTAATATAATATAAATGATGAATGTTGGAATAAGTCTTATTTACTCTCCCTGAAATGCTAAAACTGCAGCTGTGTGTCACCTTAGCTCAAATGATTCAGCTGTCGAAAGACCTAACAGTGTTGTCAATATATTATTTTGAGCCAAGTGCTGATTTGTCTTGTGGTAGTATATACGGTATATAGCCCTCCAGTTCTCTTGAAGGTTTATCTCTTAAAATTCCATATACTGTCTCTACCCATCACTCAGACTAGACTAGTCACTGCTCCCACATACTCAGGTTTAAAACACAGCTTAAATTTAACTTTTCTGAATCTTCACTTTCATAGAATTTTATTTGTACCTACCTTATAGGATTATGAGAATTCAATGTAAAGCACTTAGCACAGTGAAATGGCAACCATTATTACATTACTTGTTATATTTTCTCTTTTCATTCCTTTAGCACTGAGACAAATATTTTACATAAGTATTAGTCAAATTAATAATGAGTTGAGTTAAACTGGATTAACACTTTTTAATTGGTTAGATTAAAAATAAAGAAAAATAGCACCCAAGAAGGTGGATGGGGAAAGCAACAACAATAGTCTAAATAAACACGGACTGAGTCAAGACAAATGAAGGGATTTCAGCAAATCTCTGTCAGATTCCACTGAGAAAGCACCAAAAATGGTGACTGTCCTACCTACGTGGATCAATTTTCTTTTCCAAAGCAATCTTTAATAATTATAAAAAAGTGTTACAGACATGGCTGCTTTATTTTTGCAATAGATTTGTGCCTTTACATTTTTACGGAACTCAGTCAACTTTTCAGCTTTTCTCTTCAAATCCTTTCCTTTTCCCATTAGTCTGTTAATAATCATTGCTTTCCTGGCATCCCTATTTTGTCATGTTATTATGCATTCCTCAGCATTGTGAAAAATGAAAAGTGGAAAAATCACATATTTTCAGCTGACTTAACACTGCATAAAGTGCTGAAATTATTAATTGAACATCTTGATTATAAATTACGTGGAAATAATGTTGAAGAAGCAGCCCCTAGTCATACAGGATTATTATTAGGGCTACACACTGAATGATTTGAATATCATTCTGGTAGTAGTAAATATAGTCAATGCCAGTGAATATGAGCTCATAGATTTTGGCTAAATATCAACCAAATCAAGCAAGTAATTGCCTCGGCGATTTTGAGGTTTACATCCTAAAACCACGTTGCTACTGCAACTTTGCCCCTTTAACTGCTGAGGACTACATCAAGAGTTTAGGGCCAAGCTAATAGCTATCTCTCTTCTGGAAATATTTAATCCAAAAATCACAACATTTTTAAAACCTCAGTAAAATTCACTCCACTAATTTCAAAGAGGCGATAATCCAAAATGAAGCTTGGTGGATATTCACCTTTAAATAGTACCATGAAAAATATGTTCATCTTGGACCAATTAAAGCATCATCCACATTTTAACAAGTGTTAAACTTGCTAAAGATAATAAACCAACTTCAATATCAGAGTAAAATTTACTAGCATATCAACATTCAATGCTTAATTATGGGCTACTTTCATCTATTCTTTGAAGTAGGACTGGAAAGATCTCTATCTAGTAATATATTGTATATTATTTGGAGTCAGTTTAGTTGAGGAAACAAATCTCAAAATTTCAATGGCTTAAAACAATAAGCTTTCACTTCTTACTTACATAACATTTCTGTATGCATGCCCAGATTGTCAAGGGAGCCTACTTCCACGTAGTCATGTAGAAACTCTGGAATAATTTTATGTGTCAACTTGGCTAGGCTGTAATATCCAGTTATTCAATCAAACCTAATCCACGTGCTGTTGTGAAGGTACTTTGTAGATGTGGTTAACATCTACCGTGAGTTAACTTTAAGTAAAGGAGATTATCTTTTGTAATGTGTTGGGTTTCATCTACTCAGTGTAAAGGCCTTAAGAAAAAAACTGAGTTTTCCCCGAAGGAGAAGACATTCTGCCTCAAGATTAAAGCATCTGCTCCCAAGTTTCTAGCCTGCAGGCCTGCCCTACTAATTCTGGACTTGCCAGCTCCCACAATGGCATGAGCAAATTTCTTGAAATAAATCACTTTATATATGTTTATATTTTATATGAATGACTATAAAATGTAAGCATATATATATATATTTCTGTTTCTCTGGAGAATCCTGATACAGACTCTCCAACTCCTTCCATTTTCATCTTCCTCTTTTCACTGGCAGAGGAGAAAGAACACAGAAAGAGTGTGCAGAGAGAAACATACCTGAAGGTTTTATAGATCCGGAAGTGCCACAGAACATTATCTGTTTACACTCCTTGAGAAATACTTGGTCACCTGGTTATGCCTAAATGCTGGAGAAACTAAGAAATGTCACCTGTCTGGGCCCCAAAATAGAAAGCTGGTTTTGGTAAAGAGCTAGTAGTCTCTACCAAAATTTTCAGTAACGTGATCTGTAAGACAATATTTGTAAAATTGTGTTTATATTGAGTAATTTTCATTTTATATTTCTTATTTTATCATTCAATGAGGCATTTGAAGTGAGTCTTACATTTGGATGGGGAGAAAAAGTCATTTTAGGCTGCAGGAAAAGAGGAAATTTGATGAAAGAGAGAAGGGTAGGAAGAAAGAGAAAGAGGGATCTGTTTGATGTGAAGAAGAGATACACCTCTCTAGAAATTGGATCTTTTTTGCCCATCCCTCTCTGATAGTGAGGCACCATTACAGATGGGAGTTGCATATTCCTTGAGCATGTTTGAACAAAAACACCAAAAAGTTGGATACGCTTATTTGGTTACTAGAGTGAGTGAAGGGGTGGAGATAAGTGAAGCTAGAGAGAATGCATGGTCAAGAATTTGAATTTTACTCTTCAGACAATAAGGAGTTAAGTAAAGCTTTTACACAAAGATTGATGTGATCAATGTCAAAGTCAGACATTAGACTTGCTTTATTGAAAATGAGTGGGTAGGGGAGAGACTTGAATTAGACAAGTTAAAAAGAAGATTTCAAAAATGGTATAAGACAGAGCTAAACGCCTGTGTTGTGGAAGGTGCAGTGGGAATTGAAAGAAAAGGAAAAGGAGTAATGTCATGGTAGTGTTATGGACAGAACTTAATGCCTCATTGCATATAGGGATTAAGTTGGAGAAAATATTTTAAAATACTGCTCAGATTTCAAATCCTGGTGTTGGGAGGCTGGTATAGGTTAACTTAAATTAGGGGTAATTTACCTATTCTCCTGAATACGTAAACGTCTCTGAAAAAGATGATCAAGGTACTAAGTCCTACTTGTAGCACACAGAGCCCAGAGGAGGGCATGACCCTTTCAGGAATGCCCAGTTTCCTTTGCCATCTTCACACCTCTTGTATTACTATCCCTTACTTCATCACTCCAGAAAGACATTTAATGTTCATTAAGGAGGTATAAATAAATTGCTCCCTTATCAACCCAGCAACTGGGTCAATTTCACACTGAGTCGTTAAATGTCTTAAGAACTGGTAATCTATCATGTTTTAATGACAATTTTAAAATGGTATTTCAAAACCAAAAGATTTATATCCTATTAAGAGATGATTATAATATATTAATATAAGACTTGACTCACCTATTGAGAGCTGTGTTTTATGGAGGAAGGAGAGGGGGATAACTACCTTGTAATATTGAAAACAGCTAACCATTTTGGATATTCCAGTTAGCATTCTTTTAATTTGTGTTTTGACAGACACATAGGTAGCCAATATATGATAACTTTACTCATATTTGAATGGGACATTTTAAGTGGTAAGTGTGAACCCAAGAGCTGGATCAAAAACAAACCAAAAAACAAACAAACAAAAACAAGCAATATGCCAATTGTTAAAAGTAAATTAAACCCATATATAAATGATGACAAAATAGTTACATAAGTAGTAGATGGGAAAATATGTATCACAGGGACAGTTCCCATGTGATCCTTTCTCCTCACTAAAGATTACAATAGATGAAGAGAGACATTCTCATTGCTAGCTGTCCCCCTTGTCCTTGTCTCTGTTCAGCCTTTCTGATAGCCAGGCAGGTCATTTGCAGGGATGGCTGTCTCCGTATATATTCTGGTGGTAAACATTCGCTTGAATCTCACAATATTTAAATAAATTGTTTTTATAATAAATAAAACTCCTTTTGCCTGAACTGTTCTTGCCACTGTTGTTATTATTCTGTACCTATGATTTTATTTTCTTCTATCAAATCTTTACAGTAGCACATCAGTGTAATAGATCACATTGAGGAGGAAACACCCTTTATCACTGAAGAACAATGTTTCAAGTATGTTTTAGAATTACAGCTAATGCGCTCAGCTAAATTTGGCAGTGCAAAAACTGATAAAAGTTATAAAAACTAATAGTCTTGCTCTTTCTTATATCACCTCATATTTCTTTACCTCTAGGTTATAAAGTAATGCCAAACATATAAAGAGAGTCTTAAGAAAAATTGATGAAAACAAAAACAACTCAACAGTAAAATGGGCAAAAGACTTGAACAGGTAATTAGCAAGAGAGGTAAACATAAGGATTTAACTTTACTAGGTACCAGAAAAAGGAAAAATAAAAACCATAATGTGATACCAGAAAAAAACTTGCCAGAGTGCCTACAGTGTAAAATAGGTGTACCAAACAAAGGCAAGGATATGAATCAACTTGCATTCTCATACATGTCTGGTGGAAGTTTAACTTGACATAACTGCTTCAGAAAACTCTTTGGCAATATATATAGTAAACCTGAACTTATGCATATCTTTCTGTTCACAAATCGCACTTCTGGATATATATCTAAAAGAAATCTAATTTCATTCTTTTACATGTAGCTGTCCAGTGTTCCCAGCAGTCGGTGGGAGTGTAAATTGATACAGCCACTATGGAAAACAGTATGGAGGTTCCTTAAAGAACTAAAAATAGAACTACCATATGATGCAGCAATCCCACTACTGGGCATATACCCAGAGAAAACCATAATTCAAAAAGATACATGCACCCCAATATTCTTAGCAGCACTATTTACAATAGCCAGGACATGGAAGCAACCTAAATGTCCATCAACAGAGGAATGGCTAAAGAAGATGTGGTACATATATACAATGGAATATTACTCAGCCATAAAAAGGAACAAAACTGGGTCATTTGTAGAGACGTGGATGGACCTAGAGACTGTCATACAAAGTGAAGTAAGTCAGAAAGAGAAAAACAAATATTGTATATTAACACATATATGTGGAATCTAGAAAAATGGTATAGATGATCCTATTTGCAAAGGAGAAATAGAGACACAGACATAGAGAACAAATGTATGGATACCAAGGGGGAATGTGGGTGGGTGGGAGGAATTGGGAGATGGGACTGACACATATACACTACTGATACTGTGTATAAAATAGATAGCTAATGAGAACATACCGAATAGCACAGGGAACTCTACTTAATGCACTGTGGTGACCTGAATGGGAAGGAAGTCCAAAAGGGAGGGGATATATGTATATGTATGGCTGATTCATTTTACTGTACAGTAGAAACTAACACAACATTGTAAAGCAACTATACTCCAATAAAAATTAATTAAAAAAAGAAATCTATACATTTTTTCACCAAATGATATATAAAAAATTTTTACTACAGTACTATTTGTAATAAGAAAAAACTAGAGACAGCACAATTCTCAATCAATAGTAGGATGGATAAATTTTGATATAATTACACAACAGAACACTATACATGCAGCAATGCTACACAACTACATGTAACATCATAAATTACTTTCGCAATAGAATTTTTGAGCAGACACAAAAAGCATATAATATATGATTCTATTTATATAATGTTCAAAAACAAGTAAAACAATGTATGGTATTAGAAGTCCGAATAGTGTTTACCCTTGAAAGGAAAATGGTGATTAGCAGGGGACATGAGGAGGCACCTGGGTGGATATTAATATTGTGTTTTTTATTTAAGTGCTGGTTATATGACATCTTCAAATTCAGAAAAAATTTCATCAAGCTCTGATATAATTTATATACTTTTGTCCATGTATGCTATACTTTAGTTAAAAGCCTGCATTAATTTATACACATGCATGTATGTGTGTGTGTATTTTTTTCCAGGTATTCAAAAGTATATATTATTGGACATTGGACATTATTTATCTCCAATATCAACACAGAGCTGTTTTCCTTAGGGATGTGATTAAAGTGTAAGATGAACTATGATTAGATCAATGAGCATGGTCTATGCAGACACTTTCAATGCCAACCTCAGAGTTACTGGTACCATTTTTACTTGCATATTAATTTTTCAAGAGTTAGGATTTGAAATATCAATTCCTTCAAGATACTTATTTCATTGCCTCTCTTATTATTTCTGCCTCTCCATTCTCCATCATTTACATCTCTTTGATTGTTGCAGAAGAGGACAGGTTCAGCAATATAATTCATTGTGTAAAATTAGCAATTAAGTATTGTCATAAGAAATTTTTTATAATAAAATTTAATTTAAATTGATATAATTTAAATAATCTAGGTTGTAGACAAATTCAATATTGGGGAAGAAAACATAGTTTTAAAAAGAAAGACAACTAGGTATTATATACTTCCTAATGGAAATACATGATACCACTTAAACAAGTAAAATTTTCAGAAAGATCAAATCTAAATATGATTAAATCTTTTGACCAAAACTTGGTCAATTTTTAGAAAATGAAGGAGACAGAGAAAATATATGAAGCAATGATATGAAAAACATGATTATCAAAAGTGATACTGTGGGAAACTCTATAGGCCAAAGTTTCAGTTTCATAAGTAATTTTCAATGAAAAAAATAATGAAGGAGCAATCTACAAATTGGAAGAGAACTAAAGACATATCAAGTATCACAGTAAATAAACCCTTCTTGAATTTGGATTAAACAAAATTTTTTTAAAGTATTTATTTATATAATTGGCATATATGATCATAAGAAGCACTTCTTACTAATTTTTAGGTAGCCTAGATGTATGATAATTTATTTTTTTAAGACTTCTTATCTTTCCAATATGCCTTATTGAAATATCTACAGATGAAAAGATATAATATCTGGGTTTCACTTTAAAATAATATGGAATGAGGTAAAGGAGGGAGAGCAGTATAGATGAAAAAAGATTGGCTAAGAGTTGATGAAAGTTGAACATAGATGAAATATTCATGGTTATTAATTATACTATTCTCCGTAATTTTGATTAGGTTTGAAACTTTCCATGATAAAGCTAAAGTTAATGCAGGGAGGTGGATCCTTGAGTGCATTTGAACTTATATGCATCATCTAGAAAGATAATTATAGCAGCAAAAATATGAAGACAGATATTAGACTATAGAACAAATGCACAGATGTGAATCTTGGATTCAGAAGCATCCCATTTAAAAAAAGATTGTTCAAAAAATCTAAGAGGTGGACAAGGGCAGGTGAACACCCACTTGATTGCAAAAGCCAGGAACAAAACAACACCTCCCTCACTTTAGTCCTTTGTGAATTAGTCACGGTATCAAGTTGTTAGAGAAGTGCTTTAATTTGATAACGTTTGTGTTTTGGGGATACTTTTTACTGGGTTAAAATTGTTGCTGTTAGAAAAATCAGTGTCAACCATGAAGTTATGTTGACCTTCCTGGCAAAGGTGAGATGAGGCAGTCAGGCTGAGAAACGAAGACAAGAGGGGAAATGTGCAAGGAGGGGTACAAAATGTCAGAGAAAACTTTCTTTTTTTAATGGGCTGGATTTTTTTCCTTTTGCCCAGGAAGGCCTGTTATGTTTTGTCTCAGGAGAGGCTTAGAGAAGCGCCTCTCGCTGCCCTCTGCTAGTGTTCTGATCATCAGTGTCAACAGAGTAGCTCTGCTATGCCTTTCGCTGCAACAGAAAGATTGAGAGCAGTTCCAGATCAGCCCAATTACAGTTTATGGAGCCTGGCCCCTGAGAAAGCAAAAGATCAGCACTTTCTCTGTGAAGCCTCCGCAAAGATTCACTCTGCCTCCTCCAAAGAATCCCTTGCAGCATTGTTTTATTGAGAAGCAAAAGATTTTGGTTCTGGTTCCAGATCTGCCACTTTTATCCCAGAGTTTGGCTCTTATTTTGTAAATGAGAGACTTGAAATAGATGATCTGGAGATTTTGTTGAACTTTATCAGTCTTTAAATTTATACTCTTCATTTACCTCTGACAAGTATAGATAAACTTCTCCATAGCTCTTCTTTTTGAGATTGAGTGAGAACAGAGGGAAGTACAGGGATAAACCCTAGGATGATTCTCATATTTGTTTAAGTTGTACAACGTTTGTTTTGGTTTTGTTCTGTCTTTGATCACTTGTTTACTTTATTCTTTTTTTGTTTGTCTTATTTTTATAACTAACTTATATGTTAGATGTTACAGGGAAAAGGGGTGATTTTCTTAATAGGACAGTAGACTAATACAAGTTATATTACCTTGTGACTACAGAAATAACCCTCCCTTATTCATTCCAATGCTGGGTGCCCCTATGATTCATCCCTTGCAAATCCATCCTTTATGCACAGATTTATACACCTTACATGCACGTCTAATCACAACAATCCCCTGCTCAAGCAAATCTCTGGCTCCCCACTTTCTAGAGAAAAACTGATACTCATTTGTGGCTCTTTGTAACTTTTTTTTTAATAGAAATTTTCACAATTCATACTGAAACTGGTGTAAAATACTTCACTAATTTGGAATACAAAAACCATCATATCACAATTATTATCTCACATGCTTTTCTTTATAGGAAGTTTCCTATCTTTCTCTTGAGAACTCTTATTTGAAATAACCAAGTCCCTCAAGGATTAGTCAGTCCGAAGGAGTGATTCCAAAGGTCAGGTTTGAAAGGAGAGATAAGTGGGATGTAAAAGCAATACTCCCACAGCATGAATTTGGTTGTGACACTTGGTATACCTGTTAAATACGGGTCATACACAGAAGGGCTATGTCCCTCTCGTTCTGGTTTCTTCTAGTCCATAATTGAGATACAATATTCCATTCATATTCCCAAAGCTCAGTTTTAAATGACACTAGAGCTGGGCACAGAGACTCTTCACACTTCATGTCTATGTTCTTGCAGAATTAGTTGATTTTCATGAATTCTGAGCCCTTATGTAGTGACCAGGTTAACAACTTGGACTCTGTTCCCTCACTGTGAGTTCCCCTTTAAGATCTTCTTCTGCTAGTCAACATTAGCCAGGATCACCCAGCGAACTCTGGCAAGTTTCATGAATTTTCATACCTAAAGAGAAGAGGATGATATTCAGTTCCATTTCTTATTATCAACATCTTCAATTTCATAGAAAAAAAAAAAAAAGTTCCAACCCTTCCACTGAGCTTTAAATACCAGATTAGGGTCTTTTTTAAGGACACACACACACACACACAGAGAATCAAGATCCGTTTATATCCTTTCTCCATGCAAGGGGCCGCTGACTGGCATTGGGTTTATATACTTATGGGAGGTCATGTAAGTGTGTGTTTTTGTTTTTTCTTTTATCAAAGATCATCTGTTCCAAAGTCAGTAGATAAAAAGATTACTGGTATAATGTTTAAAATATATTTTATCCAGTAGTTATTATAAATAGCTACTTATGCCATTATTGACTTTTCAGTAAATAATAGTTGTGTGTATGAAGGAACAGTATTATTCTTACACTTGTTCACCAGCCCAATGCCCAGGCACATGATATAAGTTCAAAATGTGTTAGTTGAATAAATTAATGAGGAAAGTATAGATCTATGACACATAAACTATGCATCAAAATATGAAGAAGAGTTAGTAGGTAGAAGGAATAGAATGCACCAAATATTGGAAGTCTCTGTAGTGTAGAGTTGGATGAGGATGGGAAAGACAGAGGAAATGTAGAGAGGTAAGAGGATCATAAAGATACTTATGCACATTATTACGGAGTTGGACTTTAAAGTCAGCGGGAAAATTTTTCAGAACAAAAAGCAGAGGAGTTTATTTTAGAAATATCACTGTGGCTTCAACATGGAGGACCAACTGTAAATAACCAAAACTTCAGTCTGCTTTAGTAATCTAAGCAAGCAATTCCAGAACCCTGAATTAGGGTACTAACAGAAGAGTAGGGGAAGGACTAAGTATATATTTAGAAGGTGGAACTAACACAATCCTAAAATTGATTATAGGTGGGGATGAAGGGAAAAGATGATACAAAGTTAAAGTTGAAATTTTTGTTGGACAACAGAAAGGATGGTGGTGCCATTAGTGGTGGCAAGACAGAGAACATAGGAGGAGAGTGTTGGGGTGAAGGAGAAAGACTGAATTCAGTTTCAGGCATTAATTTTGGGCACACAAGCAATTGGCTCTGTGTCTCTCAAGCTAAGAATGGAGATCCAATGGAGATGCAAATTTGATGGCTTTCAATATATGGCACAGGAATGGCAAAAAGATTTTATCCTGAGTTTCTATCTCAAAATAATCTGCCATTTTTCTAGAGTGCTATGTTGACAAGGACTTTGAGGTGAAATGTTTTCATAGTTGTAAAAATGAGTTAATTGATTAGTGAGGTATGGCATGCATACAGAGAAGAGTGGGAGTGTAAGTATCAATATATTTGCAACATTCATTTATCCTGATCTGGATAGTAATTGATGCCATGGGATATATAGGATTATGGACAGCATGTATATTAAATGAAAGTGAAAAGGAATTAGGGCAGAATTCCAAAGTACCCTAATATTTTAGAAGCCTAAAAAATACTGGTGTCTGATAGTTTAGGGAATGGATTAAGAAGGAGTTTTTGTTATCAGTTTATCATTGATATAAGCAGAGTGGGATTACAGCAGGCACAAACAAAAATGCTACGAAAATTTTGGGATATTTCTTATCTTCAGTGCTCTCATTTTGTGCCAATCACATTCCAACATCCTGACCCTTGGAGGAATTAAAGAATCCCTTACTAAAGCTGAATCAATTTTTGCATAACCTTCTACTCTGGTTGCCATCGATGTGCTGCTGCCTTTGTTCTGTAACCAGGTGTCCTCTCATATGTCAGTCCCCATGTCTGGGTCTCTGCCTTTCTACTTTGCCCAAGAGCTGACTTGCTAGCCTTCTTGACATTCTGGTTCTCCCTCCCAGGCCCTTGTTTCCTTACTGGCACTGTCTTACCAGCATTGTAAGTAAGCCACATTATTGGCTACCACATTTTCCTGTTATGGACCATTGGCTTGCCTACCTTCTTGGATCTTTCTATTAATAAATTAATTTATTGTATATTCATTACCTCCTGCATTACAGGTTCTCTCTCACTTTTTCAGTTCTCTGGGTATACCAGTCCTCTACAGTAAATGAGAGAGACAAATAATCCAATAATCACAATACTTCTGTAAATCTTGTCACAGAGGTGATATAAGAGAACAGAGAAAGGGGAATGCTACTTGTTTTCTGGGATCAATTAATGTTTCCCAGAGCAGAAGTCACTTGGTTTGAGCTTGAGAAATAAATTGGGATTATCTCTAGCTTATTCTCTGATCCCATTGATAAATCAATTAGAATGAATTTTGAATATATTTAACTGAAAACTCAACAGTACTTTAAACAAAGAAGTATTAATTTTCTCACAAATAAAAAGAATTTGGAAGGGTGAGTCTATGACTGATACAGTGGCTCCATAGTCGCCAATGACAAGGATTCCTTCTCTGTCATTCTCAGTGCTTGGTTTCCATCCTTAAGTTCACTTCAGAGCACAGTATGGCTGCTGAAGATCCTACTGTCATACCTGTAGTTCAGGCAACAGAAAAAGAAAAGGTTAAATGGGGAAAATGGGTACAATATAGAATATAGGGGATGGGTCAGTGGATAGGGAGAGGAGAACATAGAAGATACAAGAAAGAAGACAAAAAAGAAGAAATTGAGGAAAGGAGCAAGATGGTGGCCATAACAGTAATGCTGTGATTTTAGAAAGAACAATATATACAGAGCAATATATTCTCTTTGGATTAAAAAAACAACAACAACAAAACTAACAAGTACACAGTGTACTATTTAAAACTGAACTATGAGTTGTTCATTGATTAGAAGGGCAATAATTATATCAGCAATGCTATTTTCTTTCTTTTTTTTTTTTAAACATCTTTATTGAAGTATAATTGCCTTACAATGGTGTGTTAGCTTCTGCTTTATAACAAAGTGAATCAGTTATACATATACAATATGTTCCCATTTCTCTTCCCTCTTGCATCTCCCTCCCTCCCACCTCCCCATCCCACCCCTCTAGGTGGTCACAAAGCACCGAGCTGATCTCCCTGTGCTATGCGGCTGCTTCCCACTAGCTATCTATTTTACATTTGGTAGTGTATATATGTCCATGACACTCTCTTACCCTGTCACATCTCACCCCACCCCCTCCCCATATCCTCAAGTCCATTCTCTAGTAGGTCTGTGTCTTTATTCCCGTCTTGCCACTAGGTTCTTCATGGCCTTTTTTTTTTTTTTTTTCCCTTAGATTCCGTATATATGTGTTAGCATACTGTATTTGTTTTTCTCTTTCTGACTTACTTCACTCTGTATGACAGACTCTAACTCCATCCACCTCATTACAAATACCTCCATTTCATTTCTTTTTATGGCTGAGTAATATTCCATTGTATATATGTGCCACATCTTCTTTATCCATTCATCTGTCGATGGACATTTAGGTTGCTTCCATGTCCTGGCTATTGTAAATAGAGCTGCAATGCTATTTTCAAAAGCTGTGTTCTTCCAAATTTATTTCCCCCAATTGGAAATGGTCCAGGAAACCGTCTTTTACTTCAAAGGAATTGGACTGTATTTTGTTTCTGGACTGAAGAAATTGTTTCAAAACTTGAACTGTGTATTTATGGGTTGCTTTGCCAACTTGTAGTGGTAATATCTTTTGAGACACTCAGCATGGTTGACTTTGTCAAGTGTAACAAAGAATATTTCAAACATTGGGGGCTTGGCAAAATCTGCAGTGTGGTTTGCCAGGTGCTGTTCCATCAATTTTTAACACCCATTTTTTAAGAGACATTTAATCCATTCTTATTTCTTACTGCTTTACTTCTTAACTCATCAAAATGTTATATTTCAAGAGCTCTTTGATGTGTATGATACCTTTGGGTTTTTCTCCCCCTCTTCAAAACAGGAAGTTACGTTAGCCAAGGGGATAAAAGAGAGGAGAAAACCTTTGAATTTTGAAAAAGGTGTTGGTTCTGGTTGAAAAAGCCTTGAGGTTTGAATCATTGCTGAACATGATTGAAAGTATCATCATGGAAATTAGGAAACTGATTATGAGTGGATTTTTTAATATAATCATGGATGCAGTGTCAGAAAATATCATGAGTTATCTAACTCCATCCTCCACTGAAGGAATGAATCTCTCCAACATGTCATTTCATGGCTTGGTCTGAATACCTCTGATAACAAAAACTCAGTGCCTGCTAAGATCAGCATATCTTTTTTCTCAGTAAATCAGGAGGGATAGACTTGAATTCTTTTCCACTGTAACTTTTTTTCATCCCTCTATCTGACGAGTGTTCCCAACATCCCTCTCTCTTACTTTGTGTTCCCAGGATTCCTCCCTCTGGTGATATGTTCCTGACATTCCTTCCTCTGAGGGTTTTTCCAGTATCCCTCTCTCTGATTGGTGTCCCCAGGATTCCTCTCTCTGATGACCTATTCCCATAATCTCCCTCTCTCTCCCCTGTAATTTCTATCCTTTGGCTTTAATATGCCTTGCTGGGCCACACAGAATCCATGTTTTTCTTCTGCTACATGACAGCCTTTCAAAGTTTGAAGACAGCTATGTCTCAACATGAGACATGTTCATGAAACATCAGGCAACATGAACATGATTCTCATGTTCTCACAGTATAAAATGCCAAATTCATTACACTAGTCATATGGCCAGGTTTTATGTCTATCCAAAGCTAAGGGAACCCTGGGGACTTACTGGTGGTCCAGTGGTTAAGACTCTGCACTTCCACTGCAGGGGGCACGGGTTCCATCCCTGGGCAGAGAACTATTGATAAGATCCCTGCATACTGTGCAGTGACTCTGTGCATCAATGTTTGTCAATATTACTTGTGAATTGTATCTTCCAGAATTAAATAAGATCATCTAAATGTGCCAACCAACTAAGAGAGTTGAATAAATGCAAACTTTTTCCTGGACATCGTATTTCTGTTTCTATTAATGCAGTCTAAATGTTTCCACATGTCTCTATTAACAACACACACACACTCACACACACATTACATGCACACACACATTACATATGTAAGGAAAGGAACAAGAACAATTTGTACAGTATATGACATTAGGAACCGCTTCTAGGATTTTATTCAGAGCTAAAGTGGATTTTCAGTAATTAGAAATTGATGGTGAATGAGGACAACATATATATATTTATTTCTTGAGTCTACGGAATCAGATTCGCAGCAGGTACTGTCTTGAAATTACTATAGAGTTATAGTAGATTCACTATTTAGTATAACACCATTTGAAACAAATCAGCCTAGATGTTTTAGAAATTTATAAGGGAAGGGCAGTTAAGTTACAGAAATCTGTGGTACTTATCAGGCTGGATCTACTTATCAGATTTTACAGATGCTACATGGACTTCTCAAACACAACATTATTCTCTTAATCTAAATGTAAGTTAATGGAATTCTAACATTATAAAGATTTAAAAAGAAGAATGTCCTTGAATATGATCCAATTATGTCCATTGCTGAAATCATTTTTAGCATCTTAAATTGTACATAGGAAGCCTTCTTGAATTTCCTCAGCTGAAATGTTTCTCTTTCTCCCAGATATCTCCATAGTGCTATTTGTATTCTGGTTATTGTATAAGTCAAAAGTGGTGCAGTGTCAGGAACCTTATCTTACAGTGAAAATGACAGAATTTTGCATCCAAATACCAGTATTAATAGCTAAGTAACTGTGTATAAGTTACTTTAATGTCTTGTTGGCACAGTTTCCTGTAAAAAGGGAATAGTAATTACCTCTCAGGGGTATGTGTGTGCATATGTGTGTGCATGCGTGAGTGTGTGTGTGTGTGTGTGTGTGTGTGAGGGGAGGAATTAAAGAAAACACATGTCAACTCTAAACTTTCAAATGTTTGATGACAGCTATATTGTTTATTTATGTTTTATCTTTTTATGCCCAATGAGTAGTTTGTACAGATTTAGTAAGCCTCACTGTTTACCTAGCAAACTGTAGAGTTAGTTAATCAAACCAAGTATTTCTTTGTGGTTGTTTGCTAAAGGTTCTGAAGAGAAAGAAGCATGGTTCAGATCAGGGCTCCCCTCTTTAAAAACAAAGCAAACAAACAAACAAAAACAAGCTTATGAATATATTCTCACCTCCTGCATTTACTTCCCATAAACCCCCACCTCACCCTCAGTGACTCCCAAGGCTTTGGGGAAATTAAAATCAGATACCACTAGTAATTCAATAATATGATTAAGAATTACCACTCAGACTTACCTCCAATATTACATGTAATCATAAATCTCTACAGCCAGTTACATTAAAATTTATGATCAAAATATTTATCTACTAGCATATTTGAATTTTTTTGGAAGCTCTAATATATATGACAGGAAAAATATCGGCATATAACAGAGAGGGAAAAAGTGTCACCTTTTAGACAATACAGTTATCTTTCAAAAAAGCTAAAATAATCTATTGAAAAAGCATAATATGGTGGACAAGTACAGAAAGTATATAAAGATAATTGTATTTATAAGAAGTAGGAACAACTGATTCAAAAATATAATAAAATTACATTTGCAAGTGAACAAAAAAACATAACTAAGAAAAAAATCTTAACAAAAAATCAATTTGAAGTTATCTAAGAAAATACTAAACTTCCCTGAGGGATATAAATTTTGTCCTAAATAAATTGAAAATAAAATGTTGTAAAGATGTCAGTCTCACAAACGAATTTATAAGTACAATGCAATTTCAATACAAATTAAAAAGGATTATTTTGGAAATTGATAAGATGATTATAAAATTCATATGGGAGGATCAGTGGGTAAGGATAGTTTGGAAAGAAGAAATTTTTACTACTATATATTAAGCGGTATTATAAAATTATAAGGTTCAAACACTTATGTGTGATATGGAAAAATCTGCTGAAAGACCTGGCGTAAGTGTAGTTGGGACAAGAATGATATGGATTGGCATACTTGCCTCTGCAGAACTTGGTGGGAATACCGACCTAACATCACCCTGGGAAGTAGAAGAAAGAGAAAACATTTAAGATTTGGGGCCAGGTTGGGGGACATAGTAGATAAAATCTGAAAGATATAGTATTTAAACCAAAGTGACTAAGCTTCAAACATGTCAATGATTGGAATATTTAAGTTTTCCTGGGGGGGAAAAAAAGTATTTCTAGGATAAAATACATACCTTGAAATGAAATAGAATATGTTACCTACCAAAATACATGAGTAGATAATTTATAGAAAAACAAGGAAAATTTTTGCCCACTGTTATTTATGACAGTCCATTTTATGCCTCTTAGATGTGTATATCAAATTCTTTATAGAAAGCATACAACTTTCATAAAAATATGTAACAAATATTATATGAAAGATAATTCTGGGGGTTCAAATTTTTAAAAAAAATCTAATTAGGAATTTTAGACTTTCACAAATAGAGAGGTGAGGAAATACCTGTTATGATCATAAAATAGTATCAAAGCAAAATAAATAAGCACTTCTCAAGCTTTTGCAAAACTGTTCACAGAGTTGTCACATTTGGGTAAATGAGTTAGAGGAGTGGATAAAGGAAGTGCTTCTCTGATGCATGCTTTTATTTATTAAGCTACCAGAGAGAGCTAATCTCAACAGATTCACTTAGTAGTTAAAATTATTACAGAGCAGAAAGCCTACATATTCCATTATGAGTCAGAATTTTTATTGAACCACCTAATTAAAGTTCTTTCTTAAACTGCTTAATGAGGAGTTGCATCATGACTCCTGGACTGAGTCAGGGGTTTTCAAGGATTTAAAGATGAAGTAAGCAAATAAATAGCTGGATATATTCTTAACCATCACACAGTTCATGGGAGTCAAAACAACACAAACATTGTTATGTACAGGTGTTACTGAGTCTAAGCTCACAATGCTTGAAGCATGACAGGCCAATAAATCCAGTTGTTGGGACAAAGGATAGCGACATTATTCAGAAGGCCAGCAGGCTGAGCAGATGGTGGACTTGTGTCCCAAAGAACCATCCTGCTTGGGTTTGGATGCTAGTTTCTTTTATAGAACAAAGAGGGGGAGGTAAGGAGGTAAAGTAAAAAAGTTGATAAGGTGATAAATATTTCCTTGTTCTGGCCGGACTCCAGAGGGGATGTGTTAATATCTTCTTTCCTGCAGCCATTTATAAGTGGACCTTGTCAGGATGTTTCCTGCAAGCTTAAACAAAGGTATTTTAGCTTCACACTCAGGCATGGGAGACAGGTTTCCTGGAGATGGGCAATTATGTATACTTTAAGCTATAGGAAACACCCCTTTAGTGATTAACTTGTAGCAAAAACAATAGAACACAAAGGTTAAAGTAAAAGTAGATCCAATACGGAGTCAGATTTGTTCTTCCCTATTACACAGGCATACTTTGGACCTATTGTGGGTTCTGTTCCAGACTACTTCAGTGAAGTGAATATTGCAATAAAGCAAGTCACATGACTTTTTTGGTTTCCCAAGTGCATATAAAAGTTATATTTACGCTGTACTATAGTATATTGAGTGTGCAATGGCATATGTCTTTAAAAAAAACAATGCATATATCTCAATTAAAAACCCCTTTATGCTAAAAAATGCTAACCATCATCTGACAATGCAGGATTGCCACAACCTTCAATTTGTATAAAACACAATATCTTTGAAGAGTAATTTTTAAAAAAATGAAGTTTAATAAAATGAGGTATGCCTGTATTGCAATAAAATGTAGAAGCATTGACGACTATCATCACTATTTTCTTAGAGAAAGCTGCTCTTTTTGCTAACATTTTCTTCCCTCAGACATCTACTTTTTTTACAGATAGAGTAGCCCCCCTTGTCCATAGTCTTGCTTTCTGTGGTCAACATTGGTCTGAAAATATTAAATGGAAAATTCCAGAAATAAACAATTTATAAATTTAAATTTGCCCTCTTTTCTGAGTAGTGAGATGAAATCTCATCTCATCCCACTCCATCGGGACCCAGATGTGAATCATTCCTCTTTCCAGCCCATAGTCACTACCCTCCCATAGTCACTTAGCTATCTTGGTATCACAGTGCTTGTGTCTAGTGACCCTTATTCTACTTAATAATGAACACACAGTGAAAGAGTGGTAATGCTGGCAACTCGAATCTGTCAAAGAGAAGACCCAAAGTGTTTCCTTTTAGTGAAAAGGTGACAAAGAAAGAAAAAAATTGTATGCTGACGTTGATAAAATCTACAGTAAGAACAAATCTTCTAACAGAAATTGTGAAGAAGGAAAAAAATTCTGTGTTAATTTTGCTGTCATACCTCAGGTGCAAAAGTTATGGCCACAGTTCATGATACGTACTTAGGATGAAAAAGTCTTTAAATTTTTACAATAAGATATTTTGAGATAGAGAGAAACCTCATTAACATAACTTTTATTACAGTGTGTTGTTATAATTGTTCTATTTTATTATAAGTTATTTTTGTTCCTCTTTTCCTGTGCCTATTTTATAAATTAAACTTTATCATAAGGGTGTGGGTATAGGAAAAAACATAGTCTACATAGGGTTCGTACTACCCGTGGTTTCAGACATCCACCAATGGTCTTGGAACTTATTCTCCACAGATAAGGCGAGACTACTGTAATTTAATTTTCCCTGTTATTACCATTGCCTCCTGACAATTTTTTTCATCATGGACAATCATTCTAATAGCTAAAGCGTACCTTTTTGTTGGTAAATTCTTTTGTGAAATGTTTATTATTGCTACATGAGCATGAGTGCATTTTATACTCTGCTATAGATCTCAGTTTGTTACTTATATCACCAGGCACCCAATGTTGCTTTGTGAATATCCAGTCTATTGCATCTAACTGCATGGTCCTCCATCACATTCTACCTAGTCACTCCCCAGGCTGTGGATGCTCTCTGACCTCCCACTAGCTTGTACAATAATGTTGTGGTGAGCATCTACTTGCTTATCCCCTTTAGCAATGTATATCCTTTGGAATGTATATCTAGGAGGAAAACTACTAGCTCATAAACTGCCTACTAATTGATGAATTTCTGCCAGAATGCTGCTTGGGACAATTGCACCTGTGCACACGTCCACTCTAATATTACCTCATCCTGGCCTCACTTGTTCCCAAAATGGCTGGGAGCAGGGGATTCACCACTGTGGGTATCTGGGATCCCAGCTCCCTACCCATCACTGGTTGGGGGCTGTCCCTGCCATAATCCCCTCCCCATTTAGGAACTGACTTCAGAAGGCCAGCCTGGGTGGAGAGGCTCCCAGGACTCCCAGACCCAGGGCTGAGGGTGACATGTCCCAAAGAGAAAGCCTAGCCACTCCCTGTGTTCCCCTCAAATCCAGGACTGGGGCAGGAGGGCCTTAAGTTGTTTCAGTAATGCCATGTTCTTTTATTCAATTGAAAAAAAACAAATGCTCAGCTTGGAACCTAGGCTGCCTTGGGCTTCTCTCTGAGTGGCAATGCAGCACCTCTGCACTCTCAATTAAACCTGAGACCACTGACAAAAAACTAAACAAACAAAAAAGCCCTAATATCTATACACATGGGCAAAGTGCTATTCTTTGGTAATGAGCTTGAGCATTTCTTCATATGCTTAGTGTTTCCTCTTCCCACACTACACGTTGCATTCTCTGGCCGTTTTTCTTTTGTGGTTATTGTCTTTTTCTTGTTTATTCTCAGGAAATCCTTTATGTTCTAGATATTAGTCCCCTGTTATTTTTAGAAATAGAAAATATCTTTTCCCTATTTGTTATTCATTTGTAAGCTTTGTCCACTGGAAAAAAAAAACAGTTTTAAACAAACTTTATATTTCATGGTTTGGGAATTTTTAATGCCTTTCCCCACAACAAGATCACAAAGATATTTTTGTATATTTGCCCCCATTAATTTAAAACTGTTACTTTTCATATTTGTCCTTAATCCACCTGAACTTCATTTGTAAATGGTCATTATCAGTTATCTAAATTTATTTATCTCAATATGGTGAGATAGAGAAACAGCCTTTATTTTCCCTATTGATTTAAGTATCAGTTTTATTATGTGTTAAGTTCCCAAATTTCCCATACATAAATGGTCTGTCTCTAAACTTTCTGCTCTGTTCTCTTGGTCTATTTGTCTATTTTTGTGCTAATATCAGACTAATTTTTATTGCTATGTCATTATAGTAGGTCATAATTTCTGAGAGGCAATCTCCCTATCCCGATTTATACTTTTTCAAAGTTGCATTATTCTTCCATATATAATTTCAGAATGAGTTTATCAAGCTCTTAAAAAAGTTCAATTGAAAATCTGATGGAAATGGCTTTTAATATTGATATACAGACAACTTGTTAGAACCAGCATCTTAAAACCTTAAATCATCTCATCCAAGAGTATGGAATTAATTTTGAACTTTTTTGAATTAATTTTTATTGGACTATAGGTGCTTTGCAATATTGTGTTAGTTTGATATTTTATGTCTTTTATTGGGATATTAAATTTTTCTCCAAAGAAATTATTTTATATTTTTGATTAGGATAAATTGTAAGTAATTGATAATTCATGCTGCTTTTATGAAAAATATTTTTTTGTATACTGATTTCTGGTTAGACCATTATTATGACAAAGGCTCTACCGCCAATATTACATTATGTTAAACAGTGGTGATAATGTCATCTGTATATTGATCCTAACCTTAAGAGATAATCTAATGTTTTGTCTATAAATATTTTACTGTAATTTTTTGATATAGAACCCTTGCCAAGTTAAGGCAGTCATTTCTATTCTTGTTTGTTAAATACTGCTTTTTAAAATCATAAATAGATGTTGAATTTTTAAAGTAAACATTTAATTGAAATATACATTTAGAAAAATGGACAAATAACAAGAGCAAAACTCAAGGATTTTATTTATTTTTTAACTTAATTTTTATTGAATGAAAGATTCTTTAAATTTTTTAATTTGGAGTATAGTTGCTTTACAATGTTGTGTTAGCTTCTGTTGTATAACGAGGTGAATCAGTTATATGTATACATATACTCCTCCCTCTTGTACCTCCCTCCCACCCTCCCCACCAATCCCACCCATCTAGGTCACCCCAGATCCCTGATCTGAGCTCCCTGCGCTATACAAGTTCCCACTAGCTATCCGTTTTACACATGGTAGTGTATAAATGTCAATCCCAATCTCCCAATTCATCCCACCCCCGCTTCCCTCCCATGTCTACATGTCTGTTCTCTACATCTGCATCTCTATTCCTGCCCTGCAAATAAATTCATCTGTACCATTTTTCTAGATTCCACATATATGTGTTAATATATGATATTTGTTTTTCTCTTTCTGACTTACTTCACTCTGTATGACAGACTCTAGGTCCATCCACATCTCTACAAATGACCCAATTTCATTCCTTTTTATGACTGAATAATATTCCATATTTGCAAATGAAGCAACTGACAAGGGATTAATCTGCAAAATATACAAACAGCTCATGTAGCTCAATATCAAAAAAAAAAAAATCCAAAAATGGGCAGAAGACTTAAATAGACATTTCTCCAAAGAAGACATACAGATAGCCAAAGGTACATGAAAAGATGCTCAACATCACTAATTATTAGAGAAATGCAGATCAAAACTACAATGAGGTATTACCTCACACTGGTCAGAATGTCCATCATCAAAAAAATCTAGAAACAATAAATGCTGGAGAAGGTATGGAGAAAAGGGAAACCTCTTGCACTGCTGGTGGAAATGTAAATTGATAGAGCCACTATGGAAAACAGTATGGAGGTCCCTTAAAAATCTAAAAATAGAACTCCCAGATGACCCTGCAATCCCACTACTTGGCATATACCCAGAGAAAACTGTAATTCAAAAAGACACATGCACCCTGATAATCATTGCAGCACTATTTACAGTAGTCAGGACATGGAAACAACCTAAATGTCCATCAACAGACGAATGGAAAAAGAAGATGTGGCACATATATAAAATGGAATATTACTCACCCATAAATTCTATACTGCTTTACAATTTTCAAAAGTTTCACACACATGATTTCATGTAATGCCATATTAAGCCTTTTTCTCCCCTACACTTACATAGCCCCTCCTCTTCCATCTCCCCAATGTTACCCACTAGTTTGTTCTCTATATCTGTGAGTCTGTTTCTTTTTTGTTGTAGTCTCTAGTTTGTTTTATTTTTTAGATCCCACATATAAGTGATATCATACAGTATTTGTCTTTCTCTGTCTGACATTTCACTTAGCATAACACCCTCCAAGTCCCTCCATATTTCTGCAGGTGGCAAAATGTCATTCTTTTTATGGCTGAGTAGTATCCCATTGTATCTATACATCCCATTGTATGTATATGTATATGTATGTGTGTGTGTGTATATATATATATATATATATATCTGTATATATATATATATATATATATATATATATATATATATATATATACATATATATATCACCTCCTTTTTATCCATTTGTCTGTTGATGAAAACAGGTTGCTTCCATACCATGGTAATTGAAAATAATGCTGCTATGAATTGTAGTATATGTATCTTTTCAAATTAGTGTTTTTGCTTCTTTCAGATATATATCCAGGAGTGAAATTGCTGGGTTATATGCTAGTTCTATTTTTAGTTTTTTGAGAAACCTCCACACTGTTTTCCATAGTGACTGCACCAATCTACATTCCCACTAACAGTGTAGGAGGGTTCCCTTTTCTCCAAATCCTTGCCAACATTTGTTATTTGTCTTCTTTTTGAAGATAGTCATTCTGACAGGTGTGAGGTGATACCTCATTATGGTGTTGATTCGCATTGCTCTAATGATTAGCTATTTTGAGCATCTTTCCATGTGCCTATTGGCCACCTGCATTTCCTCTTTGGAAAAATGTCTATTCAATTCTTATTCCCATTTTTTAATCAGGTTACTTGTTTTTTGATGTAGAGTTGTATGAGCTGTTTATATGTGTTGGATGTTAACCTGTTATTGGTCATATCATTGCAAATATCTTCTCCGATTTAGTAGGCCATCTTTTCATTTTGTCAGTGGTATCCTTTGCTATGCAGAAGCTTTTAAGTTTAATTAGATCACATTTGTTTATTGTTGTTTTTATTTTCATTACTCTAGGAGCTGCATACAAAAAGATATTGTTCAGATTTATGTCAAAGAGTGTTCTGCCTATGTTTTTCTCTAAGAGTTTTATAGTATCCAGTCTTACATTTAGTTCTTTAATCTATCTTGAGTTTTTCTTTGTGTGTATGGTGTTAAGAGTATATTCTAATTTAATTCTTTTACATGTAGCTGTCCAGTTTTCCCAGCACCACTAATTGAAGAGAATGTCCTTTCTTGATTAAATATCCATGCCTCCTTTGTCATAACTTAATTGACCATAAGTTTATGTGTTTATTTCTGGTCTCTCTATCCTGTTCCATTGATCTATGTGTCTGTTTCTGTGCCAACACCTTATTATTTTGATTACTCTGGCTTTATAATATAGTCTGAAGTCAAGGAGCGTGATTCCTCCAGCTCTGTTCTTCTTTCTCAAAGATGTTTTGGCTGATTGGGGTCTTTTGTGTTTCCATACAAATTTTTAAATTATTTGTCCTAGTTCTGTGAAAATGTCATTATTAATTTGATAAGGATTGCATTGAATCTGTAGATTGCCTTGGGTAGGATTGTCATTTTAATAATATTAATTCATCCAATCCAAGAACACAGAACATCTTTCCATTTGTTTGTGTCATCTTCAATTTCTTTTCATCAATGTCTTCTAGTTTTCTGAGTACAAGTCTTTTGCCTCCTTAGGTAGGTTAATTCCTAGGTATTTTATTCTTTTTGATGTGATGGTAAATGGGATTGTTTCCTTAATTTCTCTTCCTGCTAGTTTATTATTAGTGTATAGAAATGTAATGGGTTTCTGTATATTAATTTTGTTTCCAGAAAATTTACTGAATTCATTTTTGAGCTCTAGTGATTTTGGGGTGACATCTTTAGGATTTTCTACATATAGTATCATGTCATCTGCAAATAATCACAGTTTTACTCCTTCCTTTCCAACTTGGATTCTTTTTATTTCTTTTTTTTTTCTTATCTGAGTTTTGTGTCTAAGACTTCCAAAACAACATTAAATAAGATTGGCAAGAATGGACATCTTTGTCTGTTTCTGATCTTAGAAGAAATGATTTTCACCATTGAGTATGATATTGCCTGTGGGATTTTTCAAATATAGCCTTTATTATATGGAGGTATATTCCCTCTATGCCAACTTTCTGTAGAATTTTTATCATAAATGGATGTTGAACTTCAACAAAAACTTTTCTGCATCTATTGAGATGATCAAATGGTTTTTATTTTTCTATTTGTTAATGTGGTGTATCACATTGACTGATTCATGGATTTTGAAAAATGCTTGCATCCCTGGGATAATTCTTACTTGATCATGATGTATAATGCTTTTAATGTATTGTTGGATTTTGCTGAAAAATTTTGCATCTATGTTCATCAGTGATATTGGCCTGTAATTTTCTTTTTTTTTGGTGATATCTTTGTCTGGTTTTGTTATCAGGTGATGCTGGTCTCATAGAATGAGTTTGGAGTGTATCTTCCTCTGAAATTTTTATGATTAGTTTGAAAAGGTTAGATGTTAACTCTTCTCTAGGTGTTTGATAGAATTCACCTGTGAAGCTGTCTGGTTCTGCACTTTTGTTTGATGGGAGTTTTTAAATTACTGATTCAGTTCCATTACAGATAATTGGTCTGATCATATTTTCTGTTTCTTCTGGTTCAGGCTTGGGAGATTGTACCTTTCCAAGAATTTCACCAGTTCTTCTATGTTGTCTATTTTATTGGCAACACACATTCTTCTGAAGTGCACATGGAACATTCTCTAGGATAGATCACATGCTAGGCCAAAAAACAAGCCTTGGTTAACATAAGAATATTATAATCATATCAAGCATCTTTTCCAACCATAATGCTATGGGACTAGAAATCAACTGCAGGAAAAAAAAAAAAAACTGCAAAAATGTGGACTTCCCTGATAGTCCAGTGGTTAAGACTTCACCTTCCAATGCAGGGGGTGCAGGTTTGATCCCTGGTCAGGGAGCTAAGATAACACATGCCTCATGGCCAAAAAACCAAAACATAAAACAGAAGCAATATTGTAAAAAAATTCAATAAAGACTTTAAAAATGGTCCACATTAAAAAAAAAAATTTAAACTGCAAAAATCACAAGCAAGTGGAGGCTAAGCAATATGGTACTGAATGGCCAATGGATCACTGAATAAATCAAAAGGGAAATTAAAAAATACCTCAATACAAATGAAAATGGAAACACAATGATCCAAAACTTATGGGACAGAGCAAAAGCAGTTCTAAGAGGGAAGTTTATAGTGATACAATCTTACCTCAGGTAACAAGAAAAATCTCAAATAGACAACCTAACCTTACACCTAAAGGAATTAGAGAAAGAAGAACAACAACAAAAAAAAACCCAAAGTTAGTAGAAGGAAAGAAATAAAGATCAGAGCAGTAAATAAATGAAATAGAGCAATAAAGCAATAAATGAAATAGAGACTAAGAAAACAATAGCAACTCACCAAGAAAAAAAAACGAGGGGGCCCAAATCAATAACATTGGAAATGAAAAAGAAGTTACAACCAACACCACAGAAATACAAAGGATCATAAGAGACTACTATGAACAACTACATGCCAATAAAATGTTTTATTTTTAAATAAAATCTTTATTTGGAACAATTTTATGTTTATATAAAAGTTGCAAAGATAGTACAGAGAATTTCCAAATATTCTCTAATTTTAAGATCTTAATTATCATGGAACATTTGTCAAAATTAAAGACCAATATTGCATAACTATTGTCTAGACTTCAACTTTTATTCAAATATCAACAGTTTTCCATTAACATATTTTTCCTGTTCCAGGACCCAATGCAGGATGCTACGTTGTATTTAGTTGCCTTGTCTACTTGATCTCCTTTGGTTGGTGATAGTTTGTCAGTCATGATTTGTTTTTCATGATCTTGTTGGTTTTGAGGAGTATTGGTCAGATATTTTGTAGAATTTTTCCTAATTAGGGTTTGTCTGATTTATTTTCTCATGAGTGGCTAGGTTAACTTATATCCAGGGTATATAATAACCACATGCTCTCACTGGTGATGCTAACTTGGATCACTCAGTTAAGGTTCTGTTGCCAGGTTTTTTTCCACTGTAAAGTAGCATCCTCCCTTCCCCCTCACTCTTGTTTATACTCTATTCTATGTAAGGAAAACACTAATCCCATCCTACACTCAAGGGGGTCGGGGAGGTGAGGGAATGATTAAGCTTCACCACCTGGAGGGGTTAGTGTCTACATATATAATTTGGAATTCTTTTTTAAGAAAAATTTGTCTCTTCTCCTCCTTCATTTGTTTATTCAATCATTTAATTATTTGCTTCATGTATATTTATTTTATGCTTTGTGTTATGTACACAATTTTTTCTGTGTTTGTTTTTGCTTCAAACTGAGCTTTGGCCTTTGGGAACTCTTTCAGGTTGGTTCCTTGGTCCTTTTGACATGCCTTATTCTTTTATTTATTTATTTTTATTACTTCTTTATTTTCTGGTCCTAGAAACTGTTCCTAGTTCATCCTCTATTTTCTCTGCCTAACCTTTACAATCAGCATTTTCTCCAAGGGTTTCTGTTCCTTTAATTGTAAGATGACATTTCAAAATCAAGATCTGGGTCCTGAGAATACTTGTTACTACTGAGAGATGCTGAATTTCATCAAAAGATTATTCTACAGTTGTTGAAATAATCATATGACTTTTCAATATTTTATTCTACTCTTAAGGCAGATTACACTGATAGATTTTCTTTATTGGATTATCTTTATATTCTTTGTATAAACCAAGCATGATTGTGAAATACAGTTTTAATATACTGTTGGTTTCTTTTATTTAGTATAATTTCCATTATCTTCATAGGTAAATAAGCCTGTATTTCTATTTTGTTTCATTGACTTTATCTACTTACTGTAGGATAAAAATTATATTAGCCTCACAAATGAGCTGCACAATTTTTACTGTATTTCTAGGGGGGAGAAATATAAGTAAATCTATCTATCTATCTATCATGTAAATAATAAACATACAAAATTATCTGTTACTTAAAATATGGTAGCAGTCAGTTGTGCCTGAATTCAGAGGAAAGGCAAAATTTTGACTAAGATTTTAATTTCTTTATTACTTTTCACTAATTTTTCTTTCATCAAGATGAGCATTTTATATATTTTTTAGGAATTTATCCATTTCTTTTTAGGGTTCCAAATGTAAGGCCTAAAATTTTTATAATTGTCCTCTTTATTTTGCATTTCATTTTAGTATTTTGTTTAATTTGCATTGTCTGCCTTCTTTCTCAGTCTTATGAGAGTTCTTCCTATTTTGCTAAACTTTTCAAAAGACCAGAATTTTATTAACTTTCTTATCACTTTTATTCTTTATTTTGTTGATTTATTCCTTTAATTCTTTGTTATTTTCTTTCTTCTGTTTTCTTTTTGTGGATTAGCATTATTGTTCTCCTTCAAATATTTGAGTGCCTACTTTTTTGTTGCTTTTTGTTTTTACTTTTTCTTGTTACTTATGCTTTTCCATCTAAGTAAATCTTCTTCTGCATTCTGCAGATCTTGACAGGTTGTGTTTTATTACCATTTACTTCTATGTATTTCTTAATTCTTTTATAATTTCTTTTAAATACAAGAATTATTTAATTATATGCTATTTAGCTGCCCCAACATATGGGATCTACTTAGCTGTGTTTTTATTTTTTTATTTTATTGGATTGTGATTAAAATACATAATAATTGTGATATTAACATTCTGAACTATTGAGGCTTCCTTTATAGCCTGCTTTCTTGACTCTTTGGTAATTAATACATGAGTATTTGAGATGCATAGAAGTCCTCTCACTTGTTTGTGAAGATATAGCCCAAGTTTATTGATTACATTTATATTTGGAACATTAGTTTCAACACTCTCATCCTAAAATATTAGGATCAATCTCCTCTATTAGATCCCTGAGTTGGTCCATCCTCCAACCATTTTCACTATGCATTGGGTACTTCTTTCCTAAAGCCATCCTTTCCAGAGACCTGACTATCTGTTCTAGTGTGTTCCAATTATATTTTAGAAATATTCTCAGTCACAGGATTTCTTCATATTGTACTTTCAGTGTAGTATGTATTTTTATGATTTCTATGTCACTTTCTTTCTTGGATTTTTAAACTTTTTTTTCCTGGAAATACTACAAATTTTTAAGCAATCCATGAAAAAAATTTCACTTCTTACATGTCTGACAATAGTTTTTTAAATCTTATAATTTGTTTATATTTTGGTTGAGTATAAAATTCTTGGTTCATGGAGTGGTTCATTTAGAACACTGAAAGCACCGTTTAATTGACCTTTAGCATATTGTATCACTGATGAGACAGATTTAAATAAGTCCTTCTAGTATATGAAAGTAATTATTCATAGCTGAAAAATGACTCCTAAAGATGTCCACATCCTAATCCTTGGAACCTGTGAATATGTTGTCTAGACTTTGTTAAGGATTTTTCTTGTTTTCTGTTTTTTGGTGCTTTATTTACTTTCTTTCTTTTCCTAGATTCCTAAGGTGGAAGTTGAAGTTAGTGATTTGAGAGTTTCTTCTTCTCTAAAATAGTCATTTATTGCTATAAATTTCCCTCTAAGTACTTCCTTAGTTGTATACCACAAATTTTGATATATTGAGTTTCTGCTACTCATCTGTTCAAAATACTAATTTTGAGTAAATTCTAACTAGAATTAACTAAATTTTGATTTTCTTTTTTATTTAAGTTTTTAATCTTAGGTTGTTTATAAATGTGTTATTTAGTTTACAAATATTTTACATTTCCTCATTTTCTTTCTTTTATTCATATCTCACTTAATGGCACTGTGGTCCAAGAATACATTTTGTATGACTTGATTCCTTTTAAATTGATTCAAAGTTGTTTTATGGCAAAGAATATGAACTCATTTTGTAAACGTTGCCTATGCACTTGAGACTTCTGTTGTTTTGGAATGAAATGTTCTATAAATGTCAATTAGGTCAAGTTGATTAATAATGTTGTTCAAATTGTCTATATTTTTGATTTTCTGGCTACTTGCACTTTTTAGTTTGCTGGCTTGTTTTTCAGCTCTTTTTCTTTTCCTTTTTTATTGAGGTGTAGTTGATTTAAAACATTATATTAATTTCAAGTGTACAATATAGTGATTCAAAATTTTTATAGATTATACTCCATTTATGGTTATTATTAAATATTGGCTATATTTTCTGTGCTGTATGATATATCTTTGTAGCTTATTTTATACACAGTACTTTGCAGCTCTTAATCTCCTACCCTTATATTGTTCCTCCCCACTTTCTTCTCCCCACTGGTGACCACTAATTTGTTCTCTATATTTCTTGTTATTTTGCATAGTTTCTATTGTTATGTCTTCAAGTACACCACTTTTTTCTGCTTATCTAATCTACTGAGTAATCCTATATATTGTATTTTTTATCTCAGACATAATAATTTTCATGTCTTAGTGTTTGATTTGTGTCTTTTTATATTTTCCATGTCTCTCCTTAATATGTTCTGTCTTTATCTTCTTGAGCATATAAAATATAGTTATAATAACCATTTTAATGCCATTTTCTATCAGTTTTGTCATCTGTTTAATTTATGGCTCAGTTTTGATGGATCATGTTTTCCCTCCTTTATGGAATTTATTTCCAAGTTTTCATGCCCAGTACTTTTTTATTCAATGTAAAAATTTGTGAATTTTACCTTGTTGGGTGCTGGATATTTTTGTATTTTTATAGATATTATTTTTGTGTGTACTGGATGAAGTTATTTGATCATTTTTGATCATGATTTTTAAGTGCTTTGTTGGGTAGTACTAAAGCAACATTTGGTCTAGGTTAAATTTCCCCCCACTTTTATGGCAATAACTTCTTAGTGGTCAAAGAGGTCCCATGAATTATGAGGTTTACCACTCTGGCTACAGAGAACAGACACTATGACCAGCCATGTCTGTGCTTTGGTTATTGTTTCCTTTTATCTTATTGGTCTCTTTTTCTGGCCTTGTGTAATTTCTTCATGCACATGCTCTGACCAGTACTCTGTTTATTACTCAAGGTGAATCCCGTTCATATGTCCAGAGTTGTCTCTCTGTGCCACTTTATCTTCTCTGGTAATATGCTCTTTATACCCTGGACATACTGGTCTCTCTAAATTCCCAGGTCTGTCTCCTAAGCTCTGAGAGACAGCTAGCCATTGCCTGGGTTTCTCCTGCCTGCACTACAGCCTAGAAATATTTGCCAGGCAGTAAACTGGAGTAGTCATAGGGTTCAACTTCCTTTCCTGCCCTCATCTCTCAGATATCACTGTCCTTCATTACTTGATGTCTAATATCTTGGAAACTGTGGTTTCTTTTTTTCTTCTTCTTCTTTCATTTTCTGTTATTTCATGTGGAAATTTAAATCCAGTCCCTATTACTCCATCTTTTTTTTTTTTTTAATTGATGTATAGTTGACTTACAATGTTGTGTTATTTTCAGGTGTACAGCAAAGTGATTCAGGTTATAAAATGAATAAATATATGAGTAAATAAAAATAATATAAATCCATTTTACATATATATATTCTTTTTCAGACTCTGTTCCCTTGTAGGTTATTGCAAAATATTTAGTATTGTTCCCTGTGCTATACAGTAGAAACTTGTTTGTTATCTATTTTATATATAGAAGTGTGTATATGTTAATCCCAAACTCCTAATTTATCCCTTACCCCTCTTTCCTCTTTGGTAACCATAAGTTTGTTTTCTACATCTGGCTCTATTTCTGTTTTGTAAATAAATTCATTTGTAATATATATATATATATATATACTTAGATTCCACATATAAGCATATCATATGATATTTGTCCATCTTATTTGGAAGAAAAAGCTCTGACTTGGTTGTTGATAGAAAAACATTTTAATTACTGATGTGGCAGATTCAAGTAACAATTTTATTGGAGGTCATGAAGGCTGTTATCCATATCATGTGTTCTACCAACATAATTATCATGCAAATCAAGGTGATATCTCATCACTCTTACCTGACTAATTGAGACAAGGATGACGATGGTATAGTTAATTGTCCTTAAATTATCTTTTATCTATACCATTCAACAATAATAACCTTAACTTGATTGTGGACTCTCCTTCCCTTTAATTTATTTGGTCACTAGAGAAGGCAGATTTATTTTATTATGGCCAGTTAGGAATCTTCCCATTACATTATAGACAATTAATTGAATTGACTGAACACATTGTGTTTTTTGTTGTCAATTTCCCACATTTAAGGAACAATAAATTTTCCTTGTTGTTTTTATTTCTTTGTCTTCCACTTAATTGTGTATTTACTCCATAGAGGAAATAGAGTGTAGTGTGGGTTTCAAGCTCACTGAAAAATGATTCTCTAGTTACATTTTATTCTTTGCCCTCCAGAAATATAAAACCCTTGAGACATATTAATGCTCTTGACTGTGGATAACCCTTATAACAGGACAACACACAGACTTGTCACTCTCAGCACTGACCCATGTGATTCAAGTACTAGAGGGAGCTGCTGGAGTGAATTCTTTCAGGCAGGAGGCAAGGCGGGCTTGTGGGGAAGAGGTGAAATCATTGGGGTTTGATTCTTACTGACTATGTTTCCTAGTAATACTGACACAATAATCATCTGAGATGTGAGGCATCTCCCATTTTAGCACTTAATGTGCTATCTTTTCTGCACAGGGACAAAACAGGCATTCTTGCAAGGAAGAGAGTTGAGAGGAACCAAGGATGACATGAATACAAATGTCCCACCAGGAGTTCAACAAAGAGAAGAAAATGGATTTTGTCAGGGCTTTCCCTTTTTTCCCCTTATTTTTGTTGTTTTTATTTATTGTTATTATTTTTGAGGGGCACAGTAATAAAGATTAAGTTCTGAAACAAGATAATTAAAAGAGTATAAAACTGGACATCTAACTCCTGTTGTGGCCCATGCATTCCTGGGTAAGAGAAGATAAGAAGAGAAACAGAGGCAAAGCCTTCACTGATAATGTTTCCCTTCACCTCATTTTTGTTATTTTTTCTGAAAGTTTAAGGAATTCAGGTTATTTTGGCTTTCCTTGGTTGAGTTGGTCCATTTTCTCAAAACCTAAATTACTTGGTATCTGCTTCATCATACACAGAAAAGCAGAGTTGTTTTCACAGTTACTTAATTAATCAGTTGTTTTAAAAACATTCAAAGTACTTTAAAATAAACTAATTTGTTTAATTTATTATAGCTGTAACTATGCACTGCCCTTTCCACCACTGCAATGAATCTTCAGTAAAAATCAATGACAAAACTGGCCTAACTTATTTAGATAAAACTAATGATTATTTTATGAACTTTTAATAATTTGGTTTACTCTATAATATAATTATATCATTCCAATATTCCTAGATAAAAATACAATGAGTAAAGAAAATAGTTATTATTTAACTTTCCTACTTAAATTTTTACTTTTTCATAATCATCAACCATTCTCTAATGTCTTTAACTATATACCACTGAAAAAGAGTGAGAGTTATAATGATGGAGAAAGGTCTTATATCTTTCCTTTGAGGAGATCTTGAGGACAACTTATAGTGCTACATTTCAGCTTTTGAAGACCCTCTTAAGAGCTTTGCTTACCCGCATGTATCCCTCTTCTGATGTCTTGAACTTTCTGTGGACTAAAATGTGATATTTTTACTACTTACTGAATAACACATTCTTTCCAACATATTTCTAATTTTGCCTCCTATGGTTGTGTAATGGTTTAATATTTGTAAACTTTTTCTCCTCAGCAAGAATGCAGACTCTTAGCAATGAGTAGCTATTGGGCATGGTGCTTTTTCATCACATTAATGCAAGAGAGTTCTGCAGTAGAACCCACATCGAGAGGTGAATTAATTAATTAATTAATGTGAAGTCAAAGTTTAGAATAGGAATAATAATATCTTACAAAGGCACTGTATGAGTTTTAACCAGGATATTAATCCTATATCTCTGAAATGTATCTGACTTTTAACAGTGACCTTGTATGGAGGGCCTCTCTGGCATTTTATCTGACTCAACTAGTGGCCAAACTCAGCCCACCCATTTTTCCTGGCAACAAATAACATGGAGTTTATAAGACCCACAGGAGCCTGGAAAGCTAATTAATTCTGAGGAAGCATCCTCAAATGACTAGAAAGAGAAGGAAGCATTTTCAGGGAGTTAAAGTAGTTACAAAGAGAGGAAATGCAGTGAGCTGATAGGAAAGCTGTAGCTGTAAGAAAGGAGGGAACTTTCATGTGGAGCACTCTCTGGAGGTCTAGGGTCTGCAGATGTGTATCATGTGGGCTTCAAAGTGGAAAAAATGCACCCTAGAAAATGTACAAGACATTTAGGTGCCTGTGGGAAAAACTTCTATTTATCTCTTAGATAAAATATCAAAAATGTTTTAATACATTGATTGACATTGTTGTTCTGTCTTGGTACCTATTTAAAAGGTGATTCTGAGACCCAGTTCTACTGTTGGGGAAGAAGGTTTTCCCCACGCCAGTAATTCTCCAGATACCAGCAGTGTCCTACAAGTCTACTTAATTCTGACACTATCTACCTAGAGATAGCATCAGATCCCACAGGTTAAGGACTCAGTCCTGTAAGACTGCTTCCCCCAATTTCAGACACTGGTTGAAAGCCCAGGTTACTATCTGTGTGTCTGTCCTTCTCCTTGGAGGTTCCAAAGCCCCCCACCTTGGTTTTGATTAATTTGCTAGAGTAGGTCACAGAATTAAGAGAAACATTTTATTTACTAGATTACTGGTTTATTATAAAATAATATAACTTGGGAATAGCCAGATGAAAAAGATACATAGAGCAAGGTATTGGGAAAAGCCACAGAGTTTTCATGCCCTCTCTAAACTGCCAATCTCCCCAAGTATGCAGGTGTTCACCAACCCAGAAACTCTTTGAACTCTATCCTTTTGGATTTTTATGGATATTTCATTACATAGGCATGATTGACTAAATCACTGGCCACTGGCAATTAATCAGCCTCCAGACCTTCTCCCCTCCTTGGAGGTCAGAGGTTGGGACCAAAAGTTCCAACCCTCTAATCATGTGGTTGAGTCTCCTGGCAACCAGTCCCCATCCTTCGGTGTAGTCCAAAAGTTGCTTCATTAGTATAACAAAAGACACCTTTGTTACTTTCTAACCAATTAGGAAATTCCAAGAGCTTTAGGAGCTCAGTGCCAGAAACAGGGACAAAGACAAAATATATATTTTTTTATTATAAATCACAATATCTCACTATGTAAGGAGTCCATATTTCACATATCATAGGTGAGATAAGTGAGAGAATCAAGCTATCCTAAAACAGTACTTGTGAAAGTGTGGTCCCCAGACTAGCTTTGGGGATGTGGCCCAGCAATCTGTATTTTAACAAGTCTTCCAAATGATTCTGATGTGTGTTGTTGTTCTTGTTGTCGTTATTATTATTATCTTATTAAACATATCTTAGATGAGTTATTTAACTTCTCTGGGTCTCTTTTATCTTCTCAGGAAAATAGAAATATATATATATATATTTAAAACTATATATTTTTAACATAATTCCTGTATACTTATGACATGCACTTAAGAAAAAAATGTTCCCTTACTGCCCTTTTTAGAGTCTGAAGAAAAATATGAGGTTTATTGGGATAATGCTGAGCTTGAGCATAAAATTAAAATATATGAAATTCTTGTATGGTCTATGCTGTATGGTCTATGCTGATAAAGTTGGAATACCTTCAACACTATGTATTAAAGACAACTGTCTATCGACTGCTTGCAGAATGGCTTCTGTAGCTGAGGTACTAATTAAGCTCATAGTGGCACATCATAAGGAATAGATGACGCTTTTGGCCTTAGGGATACTTCATTTCATGTGGTAGTTGGACATTAAAGTTATTTTTCTTAAATAAAAGAAATAGAATATTGCAGATAAAGTTGAAATTTATTTTATTACCTTCTCCTTAAGAGTAATCACTACCATAAATTTGTTGTGGACTCTTTCCGTCATTTTTTACACTTTTAGTATATGACTATATACATAAACATTATCTTGTATTGCTCAGTGTGTTTTAAAAATTATATAATTTCTGTCATACTATTTGTTTTGCTTAGCACATTATATTTTCTTAATGTTTAGAGAGCTACCCATCTTAGGTATACATTTAATGTTTATTTAAAAAACCTGACATGTGGAATTTTGGGCTTCTGACCCAGGTTGCAGAAATGGAAGAAGATTCACTCTAACCCTTGCAGGGGAAAAGAGCCAGACTAACTTCAAATTCATGCATTTATTTGAAACAATTAGAGTACCAAATTTGGAGAGCAAACAACTGTCCCAAAAATCTAAAAAGAGTTGGTACCTGTAGGGACAGAAATGATGCAAGCATGTTCTTATACTGGGAAGAAGCAATAGAGACTGCTAAATATTTAAGCTTTAAGATATGATAATTTGATTTTAAGGCCAAGCGTGAGTTGACAGGACAGCATGAAAGCCTGAGAGCAGCAAAATTTGGGAGGTCATAAGCTCTTTATTCACAAACACCACCAGATAGAAAGTTAAAAAGTACCTATTGTGGTACAGAGTTAGAAAATGAAGTAGCAGCCATGCAGGAACAGTAGGAAATTCTGCCTAGACTCTTTTCCCCTATCTCTACTGTAGAACAAAATCTTACACTGTGAGGGAAAAGACAACAAGTGCTGATATCATAAAGCCTTGAGGAAAAATCACTGTATCTGGGAGAAAAGAACAGGAGGGGAAAAACAAAAGGACAAGATTGTAGGCTGGACCCACAGCTACAAATGAGGGAAGGGCAGGAGAGTTGAGAAGCCTGTATCCCCAAGATCAAGGAACACAATGCTTCCTAAAGGTTTAATCAAAATGACAAGGAACACACTCCCTCATAGCCTCTACCATCAAGTTAATGATCTTCAAGACAACAAATACTGCTGGAAAAAAACACAGGAGAGGTAAAAGAATGAACAAAGAGACCCACTCCAAGGCACAGCACAAAAGGAAGACTTAAAATTCAAAACTGAATAGACATTATCCTGACAAACCAACACCTACACATACTGAAGCCTGTGACAGTTCACAAAGGTGAACTACAGCAACAACAGAAACAACAAATTTTAAACCCAGCCCAATTCTTATCTAAACTAATTCAAAGCCTCCATCAGAAGACTAGCAGAACTTATTTTTATTTCCAGGCTTAAAACCTTGTTATCTCAGTCTCTACTGATTTATATAACATGTCTAACTTTCAACAAAAAACAACAAGGCATAGAAAGTGCAAGAAAATGATACTCAGAAAAAGAAAACAATTATCACAACTGAACTCAGGTATGACAAAGATGTTGGAACTACTGTACAAGAAATTTAGAGTAATTATGACTAACGTGTTAAAGGCTCTAATGGAAATATGGAACAACATGCAAATCAGAGGGTTAGTTTCAGTGGAAGGGATAGAAACTATAAGAAAGGGACAGATGGAAGTCCTAGAACTAAAAAAACAGAGTGTCAGATATGAAAAATGCCTTCCATGGGATTATCAGTAAACTCAACACAATGGAGGAGAGAATCAAAGAACTTGAAGATAGATCAATAGAAATTACCAAAACTGAAATGTAAAGAGATAGAAAGGGTGAAAAATATTTTAAAAGGGAAAAAAGAGCATCCAAGAGTTGTGGACAATATCAAATACTCTAATATATATGTGATTGTATTCTCAGAATGAAAAGAGAGAAAATAGATTAAAAATATTTGAAGGTATAATGTCTGAGAATTTTTCAAAATTAACAACAGACACCAAACAACAAATCCTGGATACTCAAAGAACACCAAGCAGGATAGGATAAATATCACTCCAGCCTCCAAAAAATCCTCCTGGACATATCTTACTCATTGCTGAAAACAAAAAACAAAGAATATCTTGAAGACAATCAGAGGGAAAAAAAGGAACATTTTAATCAGAGGACAAGGCAGGACTTACAGCCAACTTCTTGTCAGAAACCCAGCAAGCTAGAAGAAAATGGAGTAATGTTCTGTTATCAATTTATTTTCTCTCAGTTCCAAAGTGACCCTTAATATCTTTATCTATGAAAATTGAACTGGGCCCTTTATTTTTCCTTTGCTTGTCAGTATGATGCTAAGTTTTTTCCACAGAAGACATCAGAGGAAATTACTTCCTTTTAGAAGGAAGTAATTTTGGGACTCCAATGAGTTCTTAGTAGGTTCTTGCAGTGCCCATGGCTTTTCCTGTGCTCATCTCCTAATGTGTGGATGACTTTTCCTCCATACGGCTACTGATGTGAATAGTCATCAGCAACACCAAGCAGCTTGGAGTTTCCTCCAGCAATTCTGTTGGGATGTTTAATAGCAAAATATCTTCAGTGAGATACTTGTTGTGAGCAACCTTTCCTGACACCCTAGAGGCCATATTTCTAGAAAGGTCCAGATAGTAGATTTCCATCACATTCTGCCAAAGCAGCACCATATATATTCTTTTTACATTCAGTGAGCCAAAATCATGAAATCACCAATAATTCTGGATCTTAGTCCAACGATGAAGGTTCTTCCTTCTGTGTTTTATCTCTTCCCTAGGGATAGACACTACTCCCTATAGTTGTTATTTCTATAGTCTTTACAATTCTCTTAATTCTTCCTATCCAAACTCTTGTTCCTCTGATTCTCTTTTATAAGCTAATAATTCTTTATATCAAAATTTACCTGTTCATATCACTGTGTTTTTTGTCATGTTATCAACCCTGATTGATACAATATAGCATAGATTCAGGATCCCCTTCTCCTCCCTCAAGCAGCTCTCCTCATGAGGACCCCTTCCATAATTTGCCTCTTCTATATTGAGTCTTTCACTTCCAGGTGTTCAGAAGAGAGACAGAGAAACATAGAAACAAGATAAATAGCTCAGAAGTGGCTTATGTGACTTCTTCCCACACTTTAGGTCCCAACCTAGGTGCAAGGGAGGCTGACTAATATTTTAGTACTATATTCCCAGGAAGAAGGAATGGGCTTGATAAGCTTCTAGCCAGTCTCTGCAACAACATATGAAACTTCTTATGTTCTAAACTGAAGTATATAATACCTTTCTCCACCACCCACAAATCTTCCCCATCCTTTATCTCTTTCTCAGTAGATGTTACAATCATTTACCATTTATCAGGCAAAAACCTTGTAGTCATTCATAATGCCTGGCTCTCTTAAGCTTCAACTCTATCAGTGAAGTTTTTTGCAAATCTAACTACCTTACTCTTTGTCTAAGCCACATGAACCTCTGCCTTGGACTATCTCAACGAATACTTAATTTCTAGTTGGCCTCCCTGTTGCCACTCTTTTCTTTACACTATATTCTCCTCAGAGGAGTCAGAGGCAGCTTCAAAAACCTGAAAACGTCATGTGATGATCCCACTTTCATCCTACCAGTGGTTCCCCATTACACTTAAGACTAAAATTTAAAGTCTTCTCCATGACCTACCAGTTCCTACAAATTCGGATTCTCAGTTACATTCCTTAACCCTTCTTGCCTGTGTTTACTCCATTCTGATCATGCAGGAATTCTTGCAGTTTTTGTCTCTTTTCTTGTTGTTTTCTATCCCAGAAATGCTCATTTTTTTGTTATTTTAATTGGCACATTTTGTACATTCAAATGTAAACATCTCAGAAAATTCATCTTAGTCATCAATCTAAAACGTCACCTTCTATTTTGATTAATTTAAATTTTTGTCATATCCCTAATCATTACCAGATATTATTATATTACTTCTCTGTTATATTAATCTCTTAAGCACTAGAATATAATCTCCATGCAACAAAGGCTTTTCTATCTTGTTCCTCACTGTAAAACAGTGTCTATAAAGTTCTAGAGATTGAAAAGCTTATGAATATAAGTTGAATGGATCCATGAATGTTAGACTTGAAGAGCAAGTATCAGCCAACCACATTTGGAGGGTGGATCTGAGGTGAAAAAGGAAGCAGAATTGACAAAAAACATTGTATCTTTTGTGAATAAGGAAACAATGTATAGCACAGTTGCGAAACTGTAAGAGTTTCAGTAAAGCAAGAAAATAGAATGTGAAAATACCAAAGATAAAATATGAGGATCGTGAAGTAGACAGGTGTTAGATACTGAACTGGGGAGTTTGGATTTTATTACAAGCAGAGTAAAAAGACATTAGTTGTTTGACTTTAGTAGGGAAGTCACCTGATCAGATTTGTGGCTTAAGAGGATCACATCAGCTGCAATGTGAAGAATAGCTTAGAGAGAAGGGAGACTGAAGGACAATGACACCCATGTTAACCAGTAGCCTAGTTGAGATATGGATCTGGTTTGGACCACGATGATGGCAGCTGGAATAATGAACAGAAAGATCTAGGGATGCTTCAGAAATAAAATCAACAGAATACAGTTGTTGTTTTTTAATGTGGGAATGAGAAAAAAGTTGTGTTGATCTTCAGATAAAGAAAAGGTCAATTCCAAATTCCCTACTTAACAAAATTATTGGTTTCTAGTTTTTGCCCTTAATCACAGAGAAAAATGTTAATAATTAGTCTCTTAATTTTGATAGGACACAATCTACACTGATGATGAAAGTGGTTTTCTTAGAGTCATGAAAATGGAGAACATTATCCCATTTGTTATTTTAATTGAATGATGATTTGTGTGTTTAGTAGGTCAAGGAACAACCCTTTCCAAGGACTCCCAAACATTCTCACAACTTGCTACACAAAGTATTCTTGGGTAGAACAACATTCACAAACCCTTGAGGAAAAAAAAAAAAAAAAAAAAAGATAAACACCTGCCAAACACTGGGAGCTCTTTAAATATTATTATAACATGCAATGTAATTATAACAATTCAATATCCTGGAAAATGAAATAACCAGTTTCCCTGCTTGGTACAAGGAAAGTGAATGTGAACTGTCCAGGTTGTGCAACTTTCTCTCTGGTATTCTGCCAAACAAAGAACTGCTACTGTATAAAATTTAAGGGGAGGATCTTAATGAAATTTTACATTCATAATTCCTGTTTTGTTTCCCCCACACATGGACCAGAATATCATTTCAAAAATAAGCCCAGGAAATTCCTTAATTTTATAAGTAAAAATAAGTGTTTAGGTCTGGGAGGGAGTGGTATAGATTTCTAAGCCAGTTCCATCATTTTAGAAACTGTAATTTGAAATTAAGCATGGTTTCAGACATAGAAAACAAACTTATGGTTACCAAAGGGGAAAGAGAAGGGGAGGGATAAATTAGGAGTTTGGGATTAAAATATACATACTACTATATATAAAATAGATAACCAACAAGGACCTTCTGTATAGCACAGGGAACTATACTTAATATCTTGTAATAACCAATAATGGAAAATAATCTAGAAAAGAATATATATTTTTTCTATATATATATAGAAACTCTAAGTGGTACTTTGGGGGGCTCCAAGGAGCTCCAGTCCTTTATGTCTCAGAGCAGAAAGAATTCAGCAAGAAGGAAAGTGATAGAGAAGAAGTGATTTATTAGAATAGGACACTTGTTGAGGCTGACAAGTGGGTATGTGAGAGGGTGCCTCACCCCATGAACTTAGCTGGCTAGTTTTATAATCAAAGGAAAAATGGGGAGGGGGAAAAGACCACCTTCTTCCTCATTCTTGAGTAGATGTCATGCTTCCATCATCAACTTCTCCCACAGTTTGGGCAGGGGAGTTTTCTTGTCTCTACATGGTCAATCCAGGACTGTCATGGCACTATGGAAAAATTATTTCAGGTCTCAATACAATGAGGGTCTTTCACTTTGAAATGTCACCTTTCCATAAATTATTGCTTTTTATGTATGCAGAGAGCATGTCCTAGGGGTCATTAACTTACTGAGCTCACTGGGCAGGATGTGAGTCTCATGCCACCGTTATTTTATTATTTGGGGGCATGTCTCATGTTTCTGTTGCATGTTTGTTTTACTGCTTGGTTTTGTGGTTAAGCAAACCTGCTTTCTTGAGTGATCATTAACTTACAGGGGTCTCCCATACTTTTCCTTTACTTACAATCCCTAGTGGGGTTAATTATTTTTTCACTTACTTTGTCCCTTTACTCTGTCCCTATCATATAGATATATATATATGCATAACTGAATCACATTGCTGCACACCTGAACCTAAACATAACTTTGTAAATCAACTGTACATCAATAAAAGATTTTTTAAAAAGGAAAGAAATTAAGCATGGTTTCTATATCAAGATCTTCTTTCCTACACTTCTTACAGCTGCAAAACTGGTTATAAAACTTGTAGAGCCCAGTGTAAAGTGAAAATGTGGAGTCCCTTGTTCAAAAAATATTAAGAATTTTGAAATGGCAACAGCAGAACATTAAATGGAATAGGAGGCCCTTCTGAGCATGGTGTCCTGCTCCTTGGTTTGAACAAAAAAAGTTCCTCACTTTGATCATTATTTACAAATGACTGCGAACTCAGTTGAATTTTCTTTTCATTTTAGATAGTTCATCCTGTAACTCTGCTTCTGCAGTCAGGCAAATCATATCCCTGAAAACACAACCTTATCTAACATGGTTGACTGAAAACCTGGGCATTCTTCATCTCACTCACTATAAAAGCAAACTCTAATACATTCTTATGAACTGAGTCATGTAAAAATGCTCTCATCTCTTTAACAAGACTCTCAACTCTTTAATTTGCCACTTGATATATCCACAACGTCTTTCAAATCATTGGAAAAATTGCTGCTGGCTCAGCAATTTTAATGTACATGACCAGCCACTCCACCTAAAACACTGGTTGATTAAGAGAGGTAAGTGTTAAAAGTCAGATAAACTGATGTTATACTGAATTTGCTGATCAATGCAATTAAAATGGCTAATCTAACAGAACTTTGTTTTGCTAAAATTGGTGAGGTCCTTGGCTGCGGCCGTGCCTCTGCACTAAGAAGGGGGTCTGGGGAAGGTGCCTTTTCCTCCTGGCCCTTTGCACCAAGTTAAGTTCCTCCTTCTCTCGTCCTTCAGGGCAGCTTGTAATTTCACAGGCGACCTCGAAGGCTCTGCTTTTTCCTATACTACAGGCTACAGAGCCTCTTTACCCTTGCTTCCTTTTCTATTTTATTTCCTGCCACGTCAAACCTCTCCACCCAACCCTCATATCAGTTCCACCCACACCACCCCTTTCAGGGGGTGTGCACGTGTGCACACACACCCCTATACTAAATTCTCCAGTCTAACCAGAATTAAGTGTATGAGAGGTAGAAGAGCAAAGACTCATGATAAAACTAAAATGTAAGTTCCACATAGCCACAAAGGACTATGGTGGGTATAGCTTTTATTTAACATGAGACAGAGTAGAGAAAATCTGCCTATGTAATTATCTCCCGGCTCCTTTGTTGTTGAAACCCCGAATAGCAGCCTTGACCACTGTTATTTTCCTATAGCAAACTTCATTTCTCAATGTAATATTGCCTTTGAAGCCATGCTTATTCAATGTAAGATGAAGTGGAGATATGTTGGTTACTTAGTATCTCTGAGTATCATTGATAAGATATCTTATTTTTTAAGTAAAATTATTCAGTAACTTCTATTATGCAAACCTAAGTTTCTATACTTTTCTGTCTTCTCTTTTTTTTTTTAAATAAAGTTTTGTTAACTTCACCCTATCTCTGAGCCATTCTGTCCTTCAATCTCAAAAGTCAGTCTCTGTGGTCCATAACTGAAACTTCTTTCTCAAACTACGAAACATTCTAAAGTAACCAGTTGTAATCTATGTTTACTTCTAATAATCACTTGTATTCTACATTTATTCCTCCCTTTTTCAAAAAAAACCATCATTCTGACTTTAAGATAAATCAATAATTAATAATTTATGAGTTATGATCCCCGTTGCTGCACAGACCAATTCCTTATAAGCAAATCATGTATTTAATTTTAACTTGTATCATAATCACTTAAGTAGATTTGCTTGACTCAGCTACTGTGATTTTCTTTTACCTTTACTTATGCAAAATATCTTTCTATGTATTTATGTGTATCTATCAAATAAGATCCTTTGAAAATGCTAAATCACAAATCTAATTACATCAATATTTCTATGGCCATGCATACATACACACATACCCTCAAAAAAAGGAGAATTAATTCAATCTCATGCTTATTTCAGTTAAATCTGAGTATAAAGTATAACATATCTTCCACATCTCAAGTTCTGCTAAATTTTTCAATTTTGACTTGACAGGAAGGGAACAAGTTCTATTTATTTATTTCTGGAACCAAAATACAGGGGTTGAGGGGATTGCAGTTGTGGTAGAATTTATTATGACCTCTTTCTCAAAATCATTAGACAGATAAAAATATTTATTTAGAAATTAATCAAATAATGAAAGATTGAAAAAGTCCCACATTACTTTCTTTAAGATCAAGATTATGGTCATAGTTGAAAATCTTCTGGATTCTGTAAGAGGTAAGGTCACAGATGAAGATGCTATCATATAATATTTGCTAATTTGTTTTGTCAGCTGAAAACGTATGCATCAAAATTTTCTGTTTCTTGTTTTTCATTGATGGAAGTTGTCTTCTGCTTATATTTTGGCAGCTAGGTCTGAAAATTTTGCTGGTGGTATTCTTAGTAAAATTTTCTTTGCTTAGTCCTATCAACTCATTACCACCACATTACTATAATTTGATTCAATCAATCAACTTGAAATAATTCATACTTTAACTTATTAGTGTATCAAACTTCCTTTGTGAAGAAAAAACTCATGGTCATGTTGAGACCTATCTTAACTTTATAGCTAAATATCTGAGGCTGAGCTAAGAAAAAAGAGTTACATTTTTCCAACAACATTTGCCTCACATTTAATTATTAGTTGTATCTTCTGCTAGGTTTTCAATTAGTATATTTATCAGATATTAAACTATGGATATAAGATGGAAGAAAGAGCCTGTCTTAGTCCATTTGGGCTGCTCTAACAAAATACTACAGACTGGGTGGCTTGTAAACAGCAGAAATTTATTGCTTATAGTTCTGGAGTCCAAGATCAAGGTGACAGCAGGTCTGATATCTGGCAAGACCGCACTTTATAGATAGCTGTCTATTTGCTCTACCTTCACATGGCAGAAGGGGCAAGAGAGCTCTTTGAGGGCTCCCTTATAAGAGCACTAATCACGTTCACTAATCCCATTCATCCCCCCGCCGGCTGCCACCTCCAAGTTCTGTCACCTTGGGGGTCAGGATTTCAACATATGAATTTGGGGGGACATAAATATTCAGACCATAGCAGAGCTCAAGAATTAAAAAATACAGTCTGATACTTCCATAGCAGTCCAGTAGTTGAAACTTTGCCTTCCAATGCAGGGGTGCGGGTTCAATCCCTGGTCGGAGAGATAGGATCCCACATGCTTCATGGCCAAAAAACCAAAACATAAAACGGAAGCAATATTGTAACAAATTCAATAAAGACTTTAAAAATGGTCCACATTAAAAGAAAATCTTTTTAAAAAGTGCAGTCTGATTCTGGGCTATAGAACAGACCAACTCTGTGACCAAAGGTATTATGTAAAAGTTCTGATATTTAAGCTCCATCACTGACATAAAAGGTTATTGGTACCCACCTCACTAGCTGATCATGAAAAGGATTCAAATGAAGAAATTACATTAAGATGCTCTTATCAACTCTGAACCTAATATAAATTGTCTCCAAGAGGCCATTATTAAAATATAAAGAGGGGAGAAATGGTCATTTGGGAGATGGGGACTGGCCATAACCAGGATCTCTGTTAAACATATTAGCACATATCAATCTGACTGACTGCCTGTCCTCTTAGAATAAGAGTGAGGATGATCCCAAGGTCAACTGATGCATTAATAAGGGAATGAATTCAATCATTAAAAACAATCTAGAGCCATAAAGCCTGGGTTTGAGTTCTACCTCTATCATTAGCTGTGCTACTATATGCAAGTTATTTTGACTCATTTTGCCTCATTTCCCCACCTGTAAAAAGTTAGTAATAAACCTACCTCATAGGGTTATTGGGAGAATTTAATGAGTTAATATATTTAAAATGCTCATAAGCAGGCTTGACAAATAGTAAGTGCTCTGTGCTGTTCACTGTTATTGGTATCAATTAGCACGTGTTATGGAGCATATGGCAACTGGTTGAGATTATGATTGTTAAAAACCAGGCCATAACTAATGTGGCAGACAAATATAGAATTTGTACAGTCCACACTCTGTGACAGGGAAGAACAACTTTTGATATTTTTATGCATTACTCCTTTTCCAAAGCTATGGATGGTTTACTTAAAAGCAGTGGACAAATCTAAGTGATAATTAATATTATGCACTAAAGTAAATGTTTTAAGCTTGGGAGTAAAGATGAGAATTCAAGACTTGAATCAGGATGTTCTGTCTTGACATTTTCAAATCTTTGAGCAATAAAGAAGATATTGGGCAATAAATAAGATACAGAGCAAAGTATGTTAGGAATAAGGAGAACTCACACTCCCTAACCCTGCTCCATGGACATTTCCCTCTGATTGACAGAACCTTAAAGACAATACAGATCTAGGAACTCCCCTGGTGGTCCAGTGGTAAAGACCCTGCACTTCCATTGCAGGGGGCATGGGTTTGATCCCTGGTTGGGGAACTGAGATCCCATATACCATGCAGTGTGACAAAAAAAAAAAAAAAAAAAAAAGATATTACATATCTAGACATTAATGAAAAAAATTACAGAACATATTAAATGAGATAGTGAATATAAAGTGTCAAGAACTTTATTGGCATGTTGTCATTATAGCTGTGGGGTGGTTGTTATCATTTATTTGTATCTCAATTTCCATAAGGTCAAGAACTATGTCTCTTCTGATCAGTGTTCTTAGACCTATATGGTGATGCAGAAACACAACACAAAATATAATTTCAAAAAAATACTGAAATACAATGGACATCTCTCAAAGGCATATTGAAGAGGGAGCTAAATTCTTTGACACATGCCCCAGAGACCATTTTAGCCTTTCTCCTTTCTCACAGTCTACTCCTTCTAAATCTCTTGCTTCTCTTCTTCAACTCCAGTCCAAATTGACTTTTCCTTATTCTTTCTAATCCAAACCAACATAGCTTTTCTCATCATTTGGCACTTTCTATTCCAGAATTCTCTTTAGAAGATAGGAGAGGAAAAGCTGTGAAACCTGTGGTAGGAACAAAAGTTTAGAAGCATAAATTCTATTCAGCAGACATGTTTGGTAGTTTGGCCTGGATGTTTGGAAGTTAATTCGGACGCAATGCCTGTGACAGAGAAGGACAGAATGAATGCACCAGGAATTAGGCAGGAACTTGGAAGATTACTTTATGTAGCAAAAAACCTGAAATCAAGAACAAAAGACTTACTAGCAGGACTTGTTATTTTAACTCAAGTTCAGATTCAAGTGATTCTTTCATAGCTCCTTTCAGTCTTTAGCCTCTGTTCTCCAGGTTTCTCATCTCTTTCTCTCAGATCTTCTAATGAATTCTCACCACTTCCTTTGACATGTTCAAAAATTCCAAATTGCTCTTTAATTTTTCAACTGTGATTGGTTATTTTTCTTTTTTTGGGTGGGTGTGTGGTGTTACTATGAGTTGACCATTCTAAAGCTCTCCTCATTGGATGCTTTTCTTTTTAAATAAAATAGCTACAGATTACTTATTATTGCAGCTTTTAGATGCACCTGAAAACCATGCTTCTTTCTTAAGACTCCACAAAAGTAAATTTTATGTTATATAATTAGATTGTTACAGAATTTAGTGCAAAAATTAATCCAGGTTTTAATTTTCTTCATTATAAGTCCCTTCACTGGAAAAATATATTACATCAGGAGGGTCCTTCAATAACCTTAACCCAAATTCAAGAGTAAGGAGAGAAGGAGAAATGTGAAGAGAGAGCTTTAAAACACTTTAAATGTCCAATATACAGAGAACCACTTTTAGGACAACTTAAGATCTCTCACCTCATGCACAAAGTGTTAGGGCTGGCACTGGGGAGGAAGAGCATCTTAGCTCTCTAATTACTAGCCCTTGGGCTTTTCCTAATGGAGAAAAATAGACTCCCCCAGGTTCCTCACATTTGGTCTTTTGATTGAGTTTAGTTACAGAAACCCGGATGCTTAGTGCATCCAGAATGTTTGTTTTCATTTAATTTTCAGCCAAGACACTGGACATTGATTTCTCCTTGCATTTCACTTAAAGTGAATTCTCAATTGTGGATGGGAAAACTGAAGCCAAAAATCTTTGCCCTGAGCACAAACCAAAGTAAAATCAAAGCATTGCTGAGAGTGAATTGTTCAGTTAAATTTGCTTAAAAAAAATCATCAAGCAATTGCACTGCTGAAATGGATGAGACATGAGGCAGAAATCAGACGAAAAACTCTCAGTATGCCAACTTGTGCAGTAATCTTCACATCAAAGAACTTCAAAATAGGATTTGTGCCAGTATTTTAACTTTTAGCTAGCTGACTCAAATCCTTTCTGGAAGTAAGCAGGTTATAAATTATAACTACATAAATTAATAAATCTCATGGTAATATCCAGATATCACCCAGTTCAAGGTTTGCCCACCCCATCCCCATTCCATCCTGCATACTTAGGGTCAAAGCTTTCTTCACATCAAGGCTTTTTTTCTTCACAAAACTGAGTGGATATATGTGAATACCCATGCAAAAGAAGAACTTCCTGGGGAAAGGAACAGTATGGTATGTTCAAGGGCTTGAAGGTATTGAAAAGAGGCCTGGGGAGCTGTTACACTGACATTTAAACGTGAGGAGAGGGGTGAGTGTGTTGAGGTGAGATGAGACTAGGAATGCAAATTCAGATGAGTTTGAGAAGGAGGAGCTTCTTTGCTATGTTGGGGACTTTATCCTGAGCACAATGCCATCCAGGGGCTGGATAATTCACACTTGGTTTATAGAATATTTTCGTTGCTCACAACCTGTATAAATTTGTATGACCCCCTTTACTTATTATGGCATCAGTTTAGACATCTATAAATGATGGAAGTCAGACAAAAACTCTTTCTATGTTTTGTGTGTGTGTGTATGACATATTTACCTACACACACACACACACACATGCACACATCTTCTGAAGGAAAATAATAAGTTTTAATACAACTATAGATTTCAATTCCTAATAATTATCTGGAATATAAATATTTCTATAACATCTAAGCTTTCCAGGTGGCTCTATCACCATATAGTCCCACTTACTCTATTTATGCAATATAACCTAGGTTTTCTTGATCCCTAGTTTTTCCTCACTTTGTGCCTTCTCTCTGCAACTGTTCTGATGTCATGACATCTATTAAAGTTATGGCTATCCCTTAGATTCCAGTATAAACTCTCCCTCCTCTAAGAAATCTTTCATGTTTCCTCACAATTAATCTAGAATCATCTTTCTTCAAATCCTGAGAGTATATGTATGCTCTTTGTGCCTATTCTGCCTTCACTTCGAACTCCTTGTCAACCAGTATTTCTTACTAGATTACCAGCTACTACAGGAAGGGATAGTTACATGCTCATACTTGTTACTTTCTCATACACTTCTCCTAGTAACTCCAAAATGTTTTGTAGATACAAGTTATTCAATAGTACTTTGTGAAATTGTATTGAATGTATAATTCCAGTCACTTGGTAGAGAAGGCTATGCTGTTACTTATCAGTGCTTAAATATATGAAGGGCTTCACTGAAATTAATTTTTAATGCCATAAATAGGATAATACAAATAAACAGTATCTATGGGGGCAAGGAAGAATTTCTCAGTAGATTGCAGTAGGGAGAGGGCGTGCATATTTTTTTCTGGAGATTTCTTAAAAGTCTATTCCCATTTTATAAACTAATCATCCCGCATCCCTTTATCATAGCCCATCTTCCTTGTGAAGGTAATGTATACACACAATACTACATGGGAAATCTGAAGACCAGTATTCTAGGACCAGGTTCTCCTCTTCATTATAGTTTAACTTGGGCAGGTAACTTAACCTCTTGAACGACCACGTCCTCTTCCATAAAAAGGGAAGAAGAATGCCTATGCTTTCCATTGACAAGGCTCTTTTACAAATCAGTAGAGATAAAATATTTTAAAACAAATCATATATTTTATTCCATCTATTTTTTTTTTTTTAGTTTCTTGAATATATAGTGGAGATTAATTCTCCATAACTATGTGCATGCTGTTTTCTGTGTGTAAAAATCTATTCTCTTCTTTTATATGATGAATTCTAATTTTCTTTATAAAATACAGCACAGTGATCATCTTATCTAGGAAGACTTCATGGATGCCCACACTTGCTATATGCTCTACCATAGCCTTTCTTGTGCTGGATCAGAATTCTTGATTTGATTTTCAGTCTCCATTACGATGATGCAAAATCCTTCATTGTGGGGACCAGAACCTATATAACCATTATATCTTCAACACATTGGTGTTCACTAAATATTTACTGGCTAAATAAACTTTGAATGATCTTTCAGACTTGAGTCAGTCTTCTATGAGTTGGGTATAATAATCTCCTTGTTTGCAATTTTGTGAAAACTGTGGTCCAGTTTCATAAAATTGACATTAGTAGAACTTGAATCTGGGGTCTGATAGAGAGCCCAATGCATATTTATGAGGGCATCTTACCTCCAGAAAGCTTTTCTTTTCTATTTTGTCCTACAGACACTTTACAAAATATTTCTCAGGAATGATGGTGACAAAAAGAAGCTGGGACAGTGGGTCGGCTTTGTAAAAAGGCATGCTTCACTTGGTAATTTATTTTTCTTAAATTTCTCCCTAATCCTGTTTGAATATGCTAATCTCCCTGGTTTCTTCATTAAGTCTGCTTTAGAATAGTTTTATATACAATAGCCTCCCACACTGGAGAGGTGACTAAACTTTAATGGTTGCCTTAGGTCCCCCTACATCAATTTATTCAAACACACAGAAATATGGAAATGAAATAGACCATAAAGATAAAATACATTATTAAATGACATTATTGTTACTATTATTATTCTCTCATCAAACAAGGAGATGAATAGCTGAATTGCACACCATATGGTAATTGCTTGGAAGATAACCACAACTTACGGTTACGCCTTCAGCATCCAATGACATTGTTTGCTGCATTTCAGGTGCCAGTGTGGCAGAGGGCCAGCCCAGGAAAGATGAACTGGCAGAGAGAGAATGACAGACATTAGGCATAGTACTTTTCATGTCAAGCCTTTGGCATGTTCATTGTCAAAAAAAATCTGTTCTCAGAAATGACTTCCAAAATACGCAAGTTATACTATGAAGGCATATGATGACTCCTGCCATCCAGGAATATGTTAATATGAGCCATCCTGGGAGATGCCAAATCAAAGCCAAGATAATGGGTGATTCCAGATGTCTGTCCAATCCCATTCCTACTGCACAAGGAAAGTTCAGAAATTTTAAAAAGGAAAGTTTATATAGAAGTTTTTAATGGGTGATGACTTTCAGTAGTCAATTTTGAAAGTGATAAGGAGCCACTTGAACCTTTATTTCAGTATGTACAACCTTCCATTTTCTGGATCTGTATTTAAATTATAGATTTGAATTGTCTCCCTTCCCAGCAGTAAGAGGGTGAACTTTACATTGAAGGTGAGATTCTTACTTTGGATGATTTTTAAAATATCTTAGTTTGAATAGTATTACTCAGTTTACTAAATGTTATTTTACACATTATGTCATTTTATTGAATCTTCCTAAGATCATCATCAGGGAAATATCATTTTCTATTTTCTTTCCAGATAAAGCATCTCAAAGAAACAGAAATGACTTGCCCAAAGCCACTCACCTGGTTTTTAAGAGGAGTAGAACCCAAATCTTTTCTTCTTCTCAAGTCAAATGATCTCAAGCAATTTTACCTGTGTTAACTGGGTTATCATTCATTATAATTTTCTTCTGGGATCCAGTGTAGTAGCTCCAAAATTGTTAGGTTTTGGGATCTAACAAATGATATGCTCTTTATGAATTATGAAATATATTTATCAACTCAGGCCATAACTGCTTGATTGCTAGAAAATTAATGGTAAGAATGATTCTCCCATATCTCAAAAGTAAAAAGATTTAACTCTGTAGAAATGCCCAAAGGCATAAAATATGCCTATAACACAACTATTTCTCCAGCTGATATCTTTGACTCACCTCACAGACCTGCCTTAAAATAATCAGTAAATCAAACTCTATTCCCTACAGTGAGCTAGACTTTCAAGATGTAATAGAACCTTAAACGTAGAAATACTCTTGGAATTTTTTCAGAACTGTAGAAATTTTGATCCAAAAGCACAGCTGAATATTCATGGAGCATTTTTATTTATCCAAACTTATCCTTGGAAAAGACAAATTTGGAATGATCATTGTAATATCTCAGGCAGCAAAATTATACATAAACGTTTGCTTCTTTCATAGCTGTTGTTGTGTTATATATATACACAGATTCACATGTGAATATGAATATATGAGATTAAAAACACATTTAGAGCTCTAATTGTATTTTATGAATCTTTCACTATATCCTGGCTATTAAAACTTTCCTAATAAAAAAATAAAAATAAAGAATCCCTATACTGAAGGCCTTTATTGACTTTCTATTGTGAACTTAACCCTGGCCTGGGAACTGTGGTGGTTAGGAAAATAATAAAAGATGCTTCTTAAGGACTGTACACTTCAACAGAGAATCAAGATATACATGTAAGAAACACAACATGTGCTCAATAGGGCACTACAGGTGTTTTAATAATTAACACAGGATAGCAGATTCTGTTGTGAATGTGCACATGTACAAGCAGCTCCAGACAAATCACTGAGGCAAGACACAAATTGATCTCCAGCTGCCTAGCCTTTGGAGATGCAGGAGCCATTTAGTGACTATTTGCCCAGTGCACAGAGAATTCCAGAGTAACACTGGCCCAGGGCTTGTGCTCCTCCTTTGGGCTTTGCTATCATTGAATTGTGTTCCCCCAATATTCATATGTAGAAACTCTAGCCACCAATGTGGCTGTATTTGGAGATAGGGCCTCTAAGTTGGTAATTAAAGATAAATAAAATCATCACAGTAGGGTCCTGTTTTGATAGGAATGGTGGCCTTCTAAGGAGAGATACCAGAGAGCTCTCTCTATCTGCCAAGTGAGGACACAGAGAGAAGGTGGCAAAGCAGGAAAAGAGTGCTCCTCAGGAACTGAACCAGCCGGCACCTTGCTTGGACTCACCAGCCTCCAGAATTGTGAGAAAAGAAATCTCTGTTGTTTAGCCTCTCAGTCTATGGTAGTTTGTTATGGTGGCCTTAGCTGACTAAAACAGGCTTTATCACTGAAGAGGCCCTAAGGGCATGATCTGCTCTCCAACTATACTCCCCTTTGCGGACTCACTCTGACCATATTGATTATATGTGCCAAGCAGACACATGCTACAGGCCACTGGGTTTGCCGTGTACCCCATAACCAGCACAGCTCACCCCTCACTTTCTTCTATTTTGCAAATGGCACTTTCTTAGTGAAGACTTCACTGATCATTTTAGATTGCAAACCCCTTCAATACTCCTTATCCATTTTCCCTGCTTTTCTCTTTTATATTTAATCCAATTTACATACTGTGTAGTTTACTTGTTAATTGTGCTTATTTTTTCTCTTTCCTCACTGGAAAGAAGTATCAAGATAGCAAAGATTATTGTTTTGTTAATTGCCATATCCTTAATACCTAGCACATTATTAAGTGCCCAATAAGTATAAATCATGTTCAATATAATGTTATCATAGACCTTATAAATTTCAGAAGGGATAAGAAGAGGTTAATAAAGGTTAGAAAACAATGGCAAAGAGGCCTATGGCGTGTTACAATATAGAGTTTATTCACTGATTCAACAATCAACAGACCAGTCAATGGTAATGAAATTGAATTTGTAATTAAAAAACTCCTAGCAAACAATCAGTTCTTGAGCACACACTATATACCTGGTACTGGGATTAGTGACCTTTAGAAGCTCATAGTCACCAAAGAGAGAGAGGAAAAAAGAATGAAAAAGAGAAAGAACAGAAAAGTAATGAAACAAAAATAAATATGATAGATAATACTATTCCTTCTCATTTACTAGAGTTATAAAGTCAATCAAAAAAATATCCCTTGCTATTATTGTTTTCTTTTTACAGTTGTATTAAAGAATATATATTGTGTGTGAACAGAATGGCAGAGGGAAGGGAAAAGTGGAGAGGATGAAAAAAATTTATTTTTGGATCACCTACCAAGTTTAAAGTTACTTTTTGATATGTATGCAAAACCACAGCTAAAATTGCAGTAAAAGATATTGGGGAAAGAGAGAGAGAAGTGGAAATTTTATATTATATAAATTAAGAAACAGTCAAAATGACTAGTCAAAATTAATATACAAAGGTCAGAGAAATCAAGAGCAAAGTGAACATTTGGTATATCAAGTCAGTAACTGTTGTCTCCTCCAAATGCATCCCAGGAAAGACAACTTTCAGAGTAGAAATTAAAGATATGAAGAAGAAGTACACATTCTCAGAATTTCATTTTATTCACTTTGGAAGGGATAATTTAGGATTAGCATAAAGAGATATAACATACCATATACTCTCCTTCTCCTTGATATATATTTGCTGTTATTCTTTCAATCTTTGTCCTTCTGGGAATAGAAAGCTTTATGCAAATATGGTAGGAAGAAAAGCTGCTTAATGGAGCACACTGCAGCAAACATTATTGATCAATTTTGTTTTACTTGTAAGAATGACTGAATGTGCAAGTAATTGAGAGGTCATTTTGTAGCTTGAACATTTTATTTTCTAGAATGTGTGTTTTGTCACAGAAAATTTATTTGAGAGAAAATAAAGAATGAGAGATGATGTATTGAACAGAAAAAACATACTATTTGACTTTTCTTGGTCACCTTCTTGATTTCATGGAACCATCTTGCATTATCAGTGGTGAAATTTTGCCAGCTCAAGGCTAAAGCAAATGTTCTCTTCCAGGGTCTCTCATTTTCCCTTCCTTCTTAAATGCTTTATTCAATTCCATCAAACCACTTGTTTCTGCCTCTACTAGTGCTTTGTGACTTCTTTCTCAAAATTTACTGTCTATTAAAAAATTTACTGTTTATTATTTTAATTTGTGTGTAAATATTTGGCATCACTTAAAGTGTAGACACTCTCTTCCTAAACCTTATTCACCAGCAAATACACATGCAACCATCCCCAAATTGTTATGTATTTTAAGAGAGGACACAAAAGAAAGTGAAAGAATGAGGCTCTGATAGGATGCAAATTGAGTAGGTAGAAAAGTAGCCCTCTCCTTCTGCAGATGTAGGGTTAGTGGAGATAGCGACTACTGCTGTTGAAGTGAAATTGTGCAAGAATGAACTAAACTATCTAAAAATATAATCAGCCTGTCTCTTTCTTTAAACTTTTAAAATCCCAACTGTTTTATCTTCATGCACAATATGTACACGATTGTTTGAAAACAGAAAAGAAAAAAATTAACATTGAAACCATGTCTGACTTTAGATTGAGGCCAAATAGGTAATCATTATGAATGTGATTTAAAGGAATCTCACTCAAAAACATCTCCCCTGTCTCTTTACTAAATTATCTAGTATTGCTTTATAAGAAATTGTTTCCTGCAAGTTACAGGACTATTTCTAGTTAAACTGAAAGTGAAACACAATAAACCCAATCAACAATTAACACTTAATGTGATTGGGATTCAGTTCTTTCCCATTATACCTACCTAATATCGGCCTCCTCAAAAAGGAAATCCACAGGTGAGATGTGACTTGAAAAGAGGAGATAATGAGAGGTTTAAGACAAGTGACATCCTGGATTCAGTTTTACAATACTGGGTATTTAAGGAAAGTCATTGGGCCTCAGGAAAGAAGGGGCAACAAGACAAAGATTCTAACAGAGAACAACTGGAAATGTTTTCAGACACTGTTATTGTGTCTGATCATATAAGAATTAAGGCATAGTTATTGGCCTCAAAGATTCTATTCGTACAAAATGGCAAGTTCTTTGATACATATATGGACTGGTTACCATGAAAGCCCTAAACGTTCATGTCAGCAGATCAGGGTTCAAGTGTTGGCTCTGCTTTACTATCTGTGACTCTGTGGGCAAACCACACAACTTCTCTGAAGCTCAGTTTCTTCATCTAACAACATCTTACCATCGGGCCATGTGTATCATTTAAGTGATATCTATATTTTCATAATCTGTAAAACAGTATGTAGTTGGGAGTTGTTGTCACAGAAAATAAATATTGTCTACTTGCTTCATCATCTGTCAACCCTGAAAACCCACCATCAGCATTATGTGTCCAGAGATAATACTGGACATCAATTATTTCCTTCAGATTAACAAAGTGAAGCTAGGAGAAGAGAGAATCACTGCCATAAAGGTACAAAGGATTGAAATAGTTTTCCTGGATAGGGTTCCTCATCAGTGGAGACTTCCCTGGAGATTTAGAAATTACCAGGTCCTTAGCCAATGGGAAGGACTTCAATCTGCAGAAAGAAGGAATTGAGAATATTTTCATAAAAAGTAAAAGCATCTGGGTCTCTTTGAGGTTGGTATAGAGATTTGTATAAGAAGCATTTTGGAAAATGTGAAAGGAAACAATGCTTCTCAGAAGGATATGAATCCAATTTACAGATTTTAATTTTATTCTATAAGCAAGGAAATCCTTCTGACAAGAATAATGACATAAGGTACACACGCTTGAAACAGAGGTTAAAAAGAACCCAGGGATCCATTGTAGAAACTAGTGTGATTGTCCAAGGATGGGATAATAATAGTTCCAATTTTAATAGGGAGTGAGATCATGGGCAGTCAGGGCTATAGGCAGGGAACAGTTGCAATGAGAATGAAATAGACTTGAATAGATATAAATAGAACTGAAAAAAAAAAACTGAGAGAGCTGAATGAGGATGATGAAGGAATAGTAGTTATAGAATAAAAAATATAGCAGTCTTGGCAGCCATGGTATCAGTTTTCTACTTCAAGTCTTCATTATGTAGATAATAATAGTGAGGTTCAGAAAACCTAAAAATTTGCCTGGGTAGCAGCACAACAATTTAAGTAATTTAAGTAGGTTTTCTGCTTTTCAGTTTATGATTTTTCTATACTTCAACAACAAAAACAACAACAAATTCAATCCTGGAATATCAGGAATAGAGAACTACTTTTAACTGAAATAGAGCCATACAAGGACAGCATTAATGAGTTTACATAACATAGGCCTATCTTGATGTGAAACAATATTTAAGTGGAAATTGCCCATAAGCAAAGCAAGCAGATAGAAATGAGAGATTAAAACACAGTAGAGAATCTAAAAAAGAATATATATACATACATATATATATATATATATATATATATATATATATATATATATATATATATATATATATATATATATATATTTGAATCACTTTGCTGTTCACCTGAAACTAACACAACACTGCAAATCGACTATAGTTCAATAAAAAAATTTTAAAAATACAAAAGAGAGATTAACAATATGAATATGTATTGAGGTTAATTTATTTTTTTTATTTTTTAACGTTTTTATTGGAGTATAATTGCTTTACAATGGTGTGTTAGTTTCTGCTTTATAATGAAGTGAATCAGTTATACATATACATATATCCCCATATCTCTTCCCTCTTGCGTCTCCCTACCTCCAACCCTCCCTATCCCACCCTTCTAGCTGGTCGCAAAACACTGAGCTGATCTCCCTGTACTATGCGACTCCTTCCCATTAGCTATCTATTTTACATTTCGTAGTGTATATATGTCCATATATACACTACCACTCTCTCACTTTGTCCCAGCTTACCCTTCCCCCTCCCCGTGTCCTCAAGTCCATTTTCTAGTAGGTCTGCATCTTTATTCCCATCTTGCCCCTAGGTTCTTCATGACCATTTTTTTTTTTTTTTTTTTTTTTTTAGATTCCATATATATGTGTTAGCATACGGTATTTGTTTTTCTCTTTCTGACTTACTTCACTCTGTGTGACAGACTCTATGTCCATCCACCTCACTACAAATAACTCAATTTCATTCCTTTTTATGGCTGAGTAATATTCCATTGTATATATGTGCCACATCTTTATCCATTCATCTGTTGATGGACACATAGATTGCTTCAATGTCCTGGCTATTGTAAATAGAGCTGCAATGAACATTGTGGTGCATGACTCTTTTTGAATTATGGTTTTCTCAGAGTATATGCCCAGTAGTGGGATTGCTGGGTCATATGGTAGTTCTCTTTGTAGTTTTTTAAGGAACCTCCATACTGTTCTCCATAGGGGCTGTATCAATTTACATTCCCATGATGTTAATTTAGATAACCTTTTGATTCCAATCCTCAAAATATTCTCACTGGTATTTTAGGAAAATATGAACTTGATCGTGACAATGTAAGAGGAAGGTAGAGTATAATTGGCTGGAATGTTCTGCCATGCTGAAAACTATTCAGTGTCTTATCATTACTTGCAAGATGGGATCCAATTGGTTAAAATGACTTAAAAGACTATCCATTATATAACCCCTTCTTATCACTCTAGGATTATCTCTTACCACTCTCTCATCCTCACTCCATGATCCAAACAGAGAAAACTCTTATATATGTGCCCAGTAAGGGTGGGTAAAAAAAATTGCTGTAGTTGCTGTCTGAGTTTTGACTGATATGTAGAGTGAGCTGAGAAAAGGGGTTAGGAGTGGGATGAAGACAAGGAGAAAGTATTCTATGCAAAAGAAGGAACAGAGACAAAAATCGTGGAATATGAGACAGAACAGTGTTCAAGGAACTTCTAGAGACTCAGTATGACTACTAAGTGAAAGTAATGGGTGGTGACAGGCAAAAGTAAGATCACAAAGGGCTTGGTACATCTTGAACCATTTTCAAATAATTATCTATGTTTCTTCCAAAGAAAACTAAACCCAGCAGAGGTTATGTCATATGTTTCTTTGGGTTTGGTCCAAACCTAACATTTTGCTGCCCATTAAATATACATAACAAACATTTACTGTCAATTTTGAAGAGAAAACATAGATTATTTGGAGGTTTCATAATTTATAATCCTTTTAATAATTTAAATAATCACATTTCAAAATACCATGATTTTGATGATTGGATGATTTATTCAGTTTGGGGTCTGGTATGGACACCATGTCTTCACCAATTATGTATCTCATTTTCTAGGCTTTATGTTCTGTCCCTAAGAGACCACCTTACATCGATCTCTACCACATTATTAAAGGATATGTTTATATTCATTTGGCTCAACGTAATTAAAAATTGTATTCTAGGTGGTATTTATATGTTTTATCTCTTCACTAGGCTATGAGATTCTTGGAGTATTTCACTGTTTTTTTAATGTTTTTTACATTCCAGATAATTGCACAGTGCCAGGAATACAGTAGGAATTCAATAAATGTGTATTGGATACGAGAACTTAGGAAACTATGTGATATCACCCTAGAATAGATCGTAGAGACAATAAGTGATGTGTGAGAGGACCAAAAGATTAACTAATCAAAAGTTAAAGAAATATTTATTGATGACATATGTTGTACTCAGTCTTGTACATCACTAAGCCCATTAAGAAACAGCAACGCAATATCAGAGTCTTCTATTAGCTAACATTTAGAGAAAATTAAGGAAGAAATTGAGAAATATTGTGAGGGCACTGGACCAGATGTCAGTTACCATAAATTACAGTGGAAACTAAGTGAAAAAATTAGGTAATAATCAAACAGTGAAAACGTGAAGAAGAATAGAACTTGTTAGCCTGAGAAAGCGGTTGTACTCTTGGGAATTTACATAGGAACAGTTTTTAAATAGAGGAGTAAGCAAAACAAAACAAAACAAAAAATGAACAAACAAACAGAAACTATCTGAAATTCAATAATTTCACATACTTTCAATCCAACTGAAAGAGAAACATTCAAGCAATTATCAGGAAGTGTGACAGATTATTTTCAAAAATAACTTCTTGGAAGTCCCAAATTTCAATGTTTGTCCCCATGAGTCTACAGAAAACACTGTTCAGCTTCATTGGACCCTCAGCTGTAGATTTAGGAATAAGAAAATGAAGAGAAAACAGAATGCCAAAATCTGGGCTCACCTTTCTGGGTTTTACTTTTCTCCAAGGTAAAATTACCCCAAATTGTCACTACTTTGTATGTTCCCTAATGTCTTCCTACAAATTTACTCTTAATATTTTGCTTAACATTTCTAGTTGCTCTAAAAGAAATAGCAGTCCAAAACATCTAGTCTGCTATTACTGCAAGAGGTATTCCCCGGATGCTGTTTTTAAGCCCTTGAATTTCATAGAATTTTGCTGTCAAGAATTCCAGGGACCAGACGCAGTACTTCAGGATAAGGGTATCCTACCTTTGGGATAACAGTTAGTGGAACTAAGAGAATACTAATTATCTGAAGACAGAAACTTCCCCAAGTGTTTATTTGGATTAGAATTTACTTTCACAGCCATTGTCAGTAAGTAGTAATTCTACTTAGATCTCATACACTCTCTCACTTTATTTCTGTTTTTGGCAGAAAAAACCTTTTGAAATCCAAACTTTTTTTTTTTTTAACATCTTTATTGGAGTATAATTGCCTTACAATGTTCTGTTAGTTTCTGCTGTATAACAAAGTGAATCAAATATATGTATACATATATCCCCATAATGCTCCTTATTGCGTCTCTCTCCCACACTCCTTATCCCACCCCTCTAGGTGGTCACAAAGCACTGAGCGGATCTCTCTGTGCAATGCAGCTGCTTCCTACTAGCTATTTATTTTACATTTGGTAGTGTACATATGTCAATGCTACTCTCTCACTTCATCCCAAATTACACATTCCCCTCCCCATGTCCTCAAGTCCATTCTCTACATCTGCATCTTTATTGCTGTCCTGCCCCTAGGTTCATCAGAACCTTTTTTTGTTTTTTTTAAGATTCCATATATATGTGTTAGCATATGGTATTTGTTTTTCTCTTTCTGACTTACTTCATACTACATGACAGACTCTATGTCCATCCACCTCACAACAAATAACTAAATTTCATTTCTTTTTAGGGCTGAGTAATATTCCATTGTATATATGTGCCACACCTTCTTTATCCATTCATCTGTCTATGGACACTTAGGTTGCTTCCATCTCCTGGCTATTGTAAATAGTGCTGCAATGAACATTGTGGTACATGTTTCTTTTTGAATTATGATTTTCTCAGGGTATATGCCTAGTAGTGGGATTGCTGGGTCATATGTAGTTCTATTTTTAATTTTTTAAGGAAACTCTATACTATTCTCCATAGTGACTGTATCAATTTACATTCCCGCCAACAGTGCAAGAGGGTGCCCTTTTCTCCACACCCTCTTCAGCATTAATTATTTGTAGATTATTTGATGAAGGCCATTCTGACTGGTGTGAGGTGATACCTCATTGTAGCTTTGATTTGCATTTCTCTAATGATTAGTGATGTGGAGCATCCTTTCATGTATTTGTTGGCAATCTGTATATCTTCTTTGGAGAAATGTCTATTTAGGTCTTCTGCCCATTTTTGGATTAGGTTGTTTGTTTTTTGATATTGAGCTGCATTAGCTGCTTGTAAATTTTGGAGACTAATCTTTTGTCAGTTGCTTCATTTGCAAATATTTTCTCCCATTCTGAGGGTTGGCTTTTTGTCTTGTTTATGGTTTCCTTTGCTGTGCAAAAGGTTTTAAGTTTCATTAGGTCTCATTTGTTTATTTTGTTTTTATTTCCATTTCTCTAGGAGGTAGGTCAAAAAGGATCTTGCTGTGATTTACGTCAAAGAGTGTTCTTCCTATGTTTTCCTCTAAGAGTTTTATAGTATCTGGCCTTACATTTAGGTCTTTAATACATTTTGAGTTTATTTTTGTGTATGGTGTTAGGAAGTTTTCTAATTTCATTCTTTTACATGTAGCTGTCCAGTTTTCCCAGCACCACTTATTGAAGAGGCTGTCTTTTCTCTATTGTATACTCTTGCCTCCTTTATCAAAAATAAGGTGACCATAGGTGCATGGGTTTATCTCTGGGCTTTCTGTCCTGTTCCATTGATCTATATTTCTGTTTTTGTGCCCGTACCATACTGTCTTGATTATTGTAGCTTTGTAGTATAGTCTGAAGTCAGGGAGCCTCATTACTCCAGCTGTTTTTCTTCTCAAGATTGCTTTTGCTGTTTGATATTATGTGAAGCTGGGAGGTCTCTGGTCGACCACTGTCCTGAACTTGGCTCTCCCACTTCACAGGCACTGGACTGACACCCAGCCAGAGCACCAAGACCCTGTCAGCCACACGGCTCAGAAGAAAAGGGAGAAAAAAAGAAAGAAAAAAATAAAAATAAATAAAATTAAGTTATTAAAATAAAAGAATTTAAAAATTATTAAAAATTAAAAAATTAAAAAGTGATAAAAAAAAAGAAGAGAGCAACAAAATCTCCCAATGATAACAAGTGCTAAAAACTATACAAAAAAAAAAAAAAAAAGAGACAATCAGAATCCTAGGGCAAATGGCAAAACAAAGCTATACAGACAACATCTCACAAAGAAGCATACACATACACACTCAGAAAAAGAGAAAAAGGGGAGACAAATATATATATATATATATATAAAGGAAGAGGGCAACCAAATCAATAAACAAATCTACCAATGAGAATAAGCTCTAAATACTAAATTAAGATAAAAATAAAACTAGAAACAAATTAGATGCAGAAGCAAACCCCAAGTCTATAGTTGCTCCCAAAGTCCACAACCTCAATTTTGGGATGATTTGTTGTGTATTCAGATATTCCACAGATGCAGGGTGCATCAAGTTGATTGTGGAAATTTAATCCACTACTCCTGAGGCTGCACAGAAAAATTTCCCTTTCTATTCTTTGTTCGCCCAGCTCCTGGGGTTCAGTTTTGGTTTGGGCCCCACCTCTGCATGTAGGTCATCCTCAGGCATCTTTTGGGAAGTCTGAGGTCTTCTGCCAGTGTTCAATTGGTGTTCTGTAGGAGTTGTTCCACATGTAGATGTATTTTTGATGTATTTGTGGCGAGGAAGGTGATCTCCATGTCTCACTTCTCCACCATCTTGAAGCTTCACCCATGAAGTTACTTTAATCAGTCTTTTTCTGGGACACTGTATGCCTCAGACCTTGGTCTTTACAGTTAACGGGGAAACACTGTTGGGAACACGAGCAGATTTCAGGCCCTCACGTTCCTTCACTCTTTGTTGTGCCAGCAGTGGTGGTGGTGACTGTTGTGGGACCATCTGTCCAGGGAGGTGAGCGGCGGCCTTCTCAAAATCCAAACTTTTAACCCTCTTTCAAATTCCAGTAAGTGAAGTCAGTCTTGGGCGAGCGTTTTGTCTTCAGTGTCCTTGCAGCTCAGGGTTCTATTCCCATACCTTTTGCTCTATTTTTATATTCCCAGAAACACTTGTTCTGTCTCCTGAGTGTTCAAGATATTTCAATGCCCATAATTTTCTCCCATAGATTCTATGTTCTTGAATTTCTTCCTTTCTTTCAAAAATCTTGTTCCATCCACCTATTAATTTGGGATTTTGTTTGATTCTTTTCTTATAAGTGACTGTTGCACATGTTGCAAGGTGACTAGCATCCTTAATGTCTGGGCACTAAATACCAGCAGCAAGCCTCAGACAATCCTCACAGTAGATATTTTGAAGTTGTCTACCCTTCCAACTTGAAATGCACATGTGTTTTAAGAAGATGTAATGTTTAGGAGTTGAAGGTGGGGATTGGATAACTTTAATTAGCCTTTTTAAAATGCATAACTTTTAAACTGGAATTGTAGACTTGCCTAAGTTTCTCAAAATAATAGTGTTTAAACTCAGTAAAATAGAGGGGGAAAATACAAATCTCAAACGTCTTTTTCAAGTATTACAGTTACATTATACACTGTTATTCCAAGCACTTATGCAACAGTTTTTAGATAATCCCAAGTATAAAGTGACCTTTTGGATAGGAGCAAAAGGCCAACTTCTTGAAGCATGGATGACTACTGGTGTATGCCAGCAAAATATGCTGGCTTGCAAATATTATTCTTGCCTTCCTTTTTTTTCTTTTTCTTTTACATTTCCATTTATAAATATGCTTGGTAGAGCAAACCTAAGAGTGTTTCTTGGCCAAATTCCCATCTGTTTAGAAATATATCCAGTTCCCTAGGAGTTTAGTTGAGGTCAGTTAGGGTACTAGATTGGTTTAGTTAGTGATCTAAATAAATAAATACATTTATAAGTAAGTACATTCATTCAGCTTAATGTCCAATTCATTATACATCATGGTTATATGAACTGAAAAGTAATAATTTAAAGACTCCACTGTGTACCACGGGCCAAAATGGATAAAAGACTCAGCAGAAAAAGAGATTTGCTATATCAGCAATATTTTATTTCCTCTCTCTGCAATGAAAACAGCTCAGTGCTAGTTTTTATAAAGTTAAAAAAAAGCCTTGAAAAATGTATTCCAACTTCAAGAATAGTTAAAGATTTAAAATATAGCCACACAGTAAATAGAAATTAAATTATTTTATTACAACTAATAAAGAAACGTATTCTAAAGGGTTAGTTAGTATTGGAAATGTAAGAAGGTAATGGAAAGGAAGATAATGAAAAGAAAGTAACTTTTTTCAATAGCAATCATAAAAAGAGTTGCTCAAATAGGTAAATACAACTGAAATTGCCAATCTAAGTTTAGAAATTCATAACAAAATTCATAATCAATTCATCACAAACCTCACTACCTTTTAAAGGTAGAACTTACTAAGCAGCTTTTGGTATTTTGTTACATGACATGGAGACACTATTATAATTTTCAGTATTGCCCATTAATGCTCTTAGATGGTATTGAAGTAGGAACAACTGCTTTTTCTTTCATAGCTATATGTTTTGAACTTTGACTATTCTCTTGAAGTTTGACTAATTCTTCCTTGACAACCATTACTTCAAGATGCAATTTTTATGTTTAACTCTAGCAAAGTCACTCTACTTACCATTTCTCCTACTGAATTTGTTACTTTGTTTTATAGACTAGAAAACTAGATTGCAAATTTTTTACATATGTGTGTAATATTAAGGTAGATACAGTACAATCTGTGAATCACATCATGGTCTGAGGTTAACCTACTGTGAATAAAAGAAATGAGTGTGCAACTTTGTGGTATTTATTTTGGGTGCTTATAGATTTTAGATTGCATTTCTGATTTTGAGAAAGTGCAATTTATCAGACAAGAGACTTATGGAAAAGTGGGGAAGGGAAATTTTCCTTTCTATTAAGAGTATACTAGATAATTCAGACCAATATTCCACCTGACTACAACTAGAAATACTGGACAAAATTTAAATATACTTGATACGTGTAGTGGTGTGTGTACATTTATGTGTGTGCATGCATGTGTGTGTTTGCGTGTGTGTGTGTAAAATGCAAAGCACAAAGAGCTAACAAAATTGTGAGAAATTCCCATCTGGGTATGAAGGAAGAGTGGAAGCAAATGAAGAATTTGTGTCTGTTTTTCCTGTAGGGAATTATACGTTCCAGAGATGGAACCTAGGAGATAGAGGAGCACTTTCAACAGCTAAGAGAAGCTAGGGATAGAAATATTGATATCCACGGCACTCCAAAGAGGGTGTGAGGCCCCGTCTTTTGGAATCCCACAAAAGGATAGCATTGAAAAATAATTATGAACTTCAAAAGTAGAAAGACCCTTTTAAAGACTGCAGTTCAGTTCCATATACCTTTCCTTCTCAAGTTGGACAAAGAAGACCTTGGATTTCTAGTGGACCCAGGTACCTAGCAGGAGGAAATGTAAATGATTTTGGAGAAAAACTTCATACTATGTATTAATATATCTGTGAATGCTTTTACTAATGCCATCTCCAGCATACAGTTAACCACAGCAAGACTTATTTGGAGATTTAAAAATAAAATGTAAACATTTTATTCAGAAAAAATCTTTCAAATGCTCTAGATTTGGATTTTAGTTGTGACCTTTAAAATATCTGTCACTACTCCAAGAAAGATGGAGAATATTTTTCAGAGAACTGGAAATCTAACAACTTTTATTAAATCCTAAAACTGAAAAGTGCAATAATTGAAAACAGAAACTCAGGGAATGAATTTAACAAATTACATACAGCTGAAGAGATAATTAATGAACTAGAAAATAATACCTAGAATGAAGAATAGAGAAAAAATAGATTTAAAATATAGTATAAAATGGACATGGAATACAGCAAGAACGTTTTACTTATTTGTACTTGGAGTCCTAGAAGAAGAGGAGTGAGAATGAAGCAAAAGTAACATAGCAATATACAAAATAATATAAGGATGAGATATAATGGCTCATAATTTTCAAAACTGAGAAAGACAGCAAGCCACATACACAAGAAGCCCTAAAAAGCTTAAGTAAGATATAAATCCACATCTAAGCTCATTAGTATTAACTGCTAAAAACTAAAAACAAATAGAAAATCTTAAAATCATCAGAAAAAAAAAAAAAAAATTCCCAAACAGCATCTGACTTCAGCAAAGAAACAATATAGCCAAAATACATGAAATATCTGTAGAGCATTGAAAAAACTAACTTCCAACCTAGAATCTAAATCCAGCAAAACTTACCCTTCCAGACTGAAGGAAAATTAAACATGGGGAAAAAACTGAAAAAAAAAAAAAAAATCATCAGAATTGTACTAAAGGAAATAGAGTTTTCTTTAGGCGAAGAAAAATCATTCCAAATGGTGGCTGGAAATGCAACAGGAGCAAGGAAACTGATAAATTGTTCTAAATATTGTCTTAATAATACAAAACTCATAATTACTTTTGAATTAACATATAGTGAGAATTTAATTTCATGATCTACAACAGTAGAACGTACATTTTTATGTGCACACAGAATTATTCTAAAATTAAAACATATGCTGGCAAATAAAATCAGTCCCATCAACATTAAAATGATTGAAGTCATGCATAGTTCATTCTGTGACCACAATGCAATTTAGCTAGAAATCAGTAATAAAAAGGAACTACAGAATCACTCTATGTTTGGAAATTTAAAAATGTACTTCTTAATAGTCCCCAGTTCTATTGATGAATTCAAAATCAAAATTAGAATATATTTGAATCTGAATGATAATGAAAATTCTACAATTCAAAAAGTGCAGCTAAAAATGTGCTTAGAGGGAAATTTATAGTCATAAGTATTGATATATAGCTATAGTCAATAATCTTCAATACCTTTTTAACTCTTGGTTCACATATAATTCACAATAGTTAGAACATGATTTTTAAAAGGTTAAAAATACAACTCCAATACAAATATAGAGTGAATATATGTTAAAGATTCCTTAAGTTACTAGTAAGGGAACAAGTAAGTTGATAAAGCTGGTTACAAAAACATTTGAGAAACGGGATAGTATAGGTAATTTTAAAATGAATATTATAAATAAAATTAGTAGATTAAATACAAAATTGGTTAATTCCTACAAGGTAATAATCTGTGAATTTCTCTTCTCTATCAGACAGAATCTACTAGTAAATATATAACTTCAAAATCTTTGGACTTTAAGTAAACGATAAAAAGCAAAGTTAAATTCAGGTGCAATTTCCTAAAGAATTAAATAATTTTTTATGTGAGCGTGACACCAGAATGACACTGAAAACACTAGCTCTTTTGTCTTTTGCCTTATAGCCAACCTTTGGATGACTTTTCTTGACACAGCATTCAAAAATTTTAAAGTGCTGTGGCAGGTGCAACAAAGGAAGCGTAATCCTGTCTCCAAGCATTCTCAATGTAGTTTGTAAAGCAAGACAAGAATCAAGTACAGAACAACATAAATAGCTGTAATTAATGCAATTAATATTTAATAGTTAAATACATTCTTCAGCTGCAGTGAAAAGAAGTAGAGGAACTCTAGCAGACAATCAATGAGAAAGAAATTTTAATTCTTCACAATTCTACATTGATGAATCAATGAGATCGCAAATCAAGGTGTCCAAAGCTAAAATCTTATCTAACATTTCCACCATAGAGTCTGTCTCTTAGGGTTGAAACTCTTGAACGTTATAGGTAGGGAAACTGTAGAATTAATTTTTATATTCCTAGCAAAGTTCCTGGATTAGAGCAGATACATCATGTATATTGACACAATTATTAATCTTTTACATCCGACACTTTTGTATTCTTACCTCTTGATCTCCACACATCCTAAGTTTTACTATATAGCTAGTTCTCTCTTACTGTGGGTGAGGCACTCTTCTAGCCAATTTACCTGCTTTAGCTTGTCTAATCTTCCCAACAACCTTATAAGGTTGACACTATTTTTCACTCTATATTACACATGATTAAGCTTAGACTCAGTGTGGTTATAAAATTTTATTAAACTTATCTATCTTATAAGAGGCAAAACCAGAATTTCACCTCAGGTATTCTTACTCTTATGCTTTTAATCATTTTTATGTAACCTTGGTTTCTGTCATATGACAAAATTAAATGAAGTGTGGAGATCAGGACTTATTTGTTATTTGTTTGTTCATTTGTTGTTTCCAGTATCCTGGATAGAAAACATAAAGCTTAAACAAAAATGGTGTCTGTGTGCAAAAGCAAAGAAAAAGGAACAGTGTAACTTTAAACATGTATTCAAGATGAGGAAAGTCATAAAACAGACTCCATGAACACGTGACCAGTGGATATCCATTTGTCCATCTTAGCTGTAGCTTTCACAGGAGTTTATGTAAGAAAAGATACTCCAGGTAAATAAACATTCCAATCCTAGCCTGCATATCTGTCATGGGCTGAATATTTGTGCACCACCTCCACCCACCAATTCGTCTGTCAAAATTTTTGCCCTGAATGTGATGGCGTTAGGAAGTGGGGCCCTTGAGAAGTAATTCTGTCATGAGTGTGGAGCCGTCTTAATGAGATTAGGACCTTTATAAAGGAGACCCCAAAGATCTCTCTTGCCCTCTTTCTGTCATCAATGGTGCAATGAGAAGTCAACAGCCTTCAACCGGAAGAGGGTCCTCACCAGAATCTGATCATGCTGACGCTCCGATATCAGACTTCTAGCCACCAGAACTGCCAGAAATATATTTCTGTTGTGTGAAAGCCACTCAGCCTACAGTTCTTTATATCAGCCCAAATTAAGACAACATTGACTGATAATTCTGTTTTAAACTCCAAAGCAAATTAATTGTAGTTACCTAACAAAAAGCTGACTTTAAAGATAAATCTTTTTCATGATAAATAGAGAGCAAGGAAAAGAAAAAAAATGATGCCAAGGATAACCAGGCTTCTTCCCTAAAGCCAAGCTGACTTAAGGTATCAAATTCATTCCTCTTTACCTGGACCCCAATGTGGGCCTGCTAGCGTTTCCAAAGTGGATCTTGGCTCTAGGTCTGTATTAACAGAGCAGCAACACAGAAAAGACACCATAGAAGAGGAAAAGAAAATATTAAAGGAGAACATAATACTAGAAGAGGGAATTTTCTGGAAGTATCTTTCTGAATGAAATCATTATCACTGGTCTTGGACCCATAGTACTTTCCTTAGGAGTTTTATGACTTTGACCTGTTTGAGGGAGGACAGTGAACTCAGGGATCACTACTAAAGTTAGGTGTTGTTACTCTCACTACATAACAAAGCAGCCCCAAAATAACTGATATAAAATCACCATTTTATTATATTCACACATTCTATAAAGAATTTAAGCAGGGCTCAATGGGGTTAACTAATCTATGTCCCCCTTATGTTGGTGGAGTGGCTCAAAGCCAGGCGGCTAGAGTCATTTTTCAGTATCCTTACTCATATACTTGGTGGTTGGTGCTGACTGTTAACTGGGACCTCAAATGGGTTGAAAATTGGAACTCCTACTTGTGGTCTCGCCACATAACTTTCCTGTGGTCCTGTTCACAGCAATGGCAACTGGGTTCCAAGAATGAGAGTCCCAAAAATGAAACGGAGAAATGTATGCCATTACTCCTGTACTAAGGCCATGTTTTGAAGCTAAATATAGGTGTTTGATTAATTTAATGTCACAGGGCGTCACTTTAACTTTCACTGTACTCTATTGGTTAAAGCAGTCACAGAACTCTGCCCAGGATCAATGAAATGGGTCATAAACCCCATCACTGAATGGGAGGAATGTCAAGGTCACATGGTAAGAAGAGCATTTGATATATCAGATATTGTTTTAGGCAACGTGCTAAGATATGTAGGTATAGAGAACAAGGAATCAGGCAATACATGCTAATATTATGAGTCCTGATGTCTATGTAACCCTCCAAGGAGGGGGAAAGCTGCTGATTCTCAATCCTCACTCTAAAATATTGGGCAACTTACTAAAAACTTACTAACTCAAGCTAGAAAATAATTTCAGTGTTACTACTGGCTTTAGTTTGGGGCCAAAATTAGCATATGTCTTTGAAGTTGTTGGTTCTTCTCCTGTATACCCAAAGTGTTCTGAATTTGAAGGATGCTCATGAGTAAACTAGGCAAGAGGTGTAACAAATCCAGGGAGAATGAATAGCCTGTGTACAGTCTTGGGGTAAGTGACAGAAAGGGAAGCAGGAAGACCCAAGAAAAAAAGGTCTGTGTGAGTGAGCACAAAGAGTGAGGTGTTATGCCTAGGGCAGCTGAACCCAGAAAGCCAGGAGCCAGGAGATATAGCCTAGGTTAATGATACAAGTCTTCATCCTATAGCATAAAGGCAGTGGGAAGCCACTAGAATATGGGTGCAGGGTGGGTGACATAGTTTGAAAAGATTATTTTGGAAGAAGAATAGATAACAGATCAGAGTGAGAGAAGACAGGATAGAAGCAATGTACTCAATTAAGGGGTATATATAATGGTCTAGGTGAGAAATCACAGCAGTATGGATTAGGGTAATGGCTAAGGAGGTCAAGGGAGGTAGAGAGATTTAAAGCTACTTCAGATAAATTGATCATTCTGGGCTTAAGTGGTCAGAAAAAGTTTTTATGTAGATTTGGAAGTTGAGTTGAATGTTGAGAAATAGACAAAAAACAACTATATGGCTGGGGAGGGGGTAAAAAAAATCTCAAATAAGGAAAACAGCTTATGAAAACAAATGCACATTGGAATGTGCTAAGGCCATGTTCTGGAGCTAATAAATAGAAGTGTTTGGTTGTGTTCATGTGACTTGGAAGGCCTTGAACATCAGCCTAAATAGACTAAAACAGGCTATGAAACTTAGCCTAAAAGGATTTCAACACAAATTTGGTTAAAAGTGCCCAATGATTATATTTTTGTATAATGCTATACAATTAAGATTTGAGTTATAGAATTAAATAGAGCAAGCTTTAATTCTCAGTATTATTATTTACCAGATCTGCAACAACAGAGAGATTACATAATCTACTTAATATATATCATGTAATCTCCCTAATGTGTATCCCTTAAATCTAAGATTTTTAATCTTTAAAATTAAAGAAAATAATAATGCCTATCAAATAGAATTTTGGGGGAGATTAAATGAGATAATGCATTATACTGCAGTATCTGGCATGTAGTACATGCTCATAAATATTAATTATTGCTATTATTACTATGAGCACACTTACTGTTGTTGCTTGTTATTCTTAAACCATTTATTTTGGGAGGTTATAAAAGACAGAAATAATCACTCATTAGTGTCATCAGAGATTGCTTTTGCAGGAGATGAAACTTGAACTGGGCATAGTGTAATAAGTATGGTGACTGCATTGCTCCTAGTAGGCATCAAACCTACGGCAGGCAGCAGCAGATGATCTGTACCATCCAGCTGTACCCTAGTGTCCCCTACCATGTTAGTCATACTAACACAACTTTATTTCTTGCCATTTCCCTTCCCTCCCTTAGGTTTTCATAGTGTACCATATGGAGCCAATAAGTCTCATGATCATTAACGCAATTCCACAAATACTAATTAAATATCAGTGCCCCTGGCACCATGGGGAAATAAGAACTAAAGTCTTGATTCCTGTCCTCCAAGGAACCATGGTCACATTTATTCATGTTTAAAAAAAAAAACAAAAAAACACAAAAACAATAAAATACGGAAGAGTGGGTATAACATTCAGTGGACTACCATGAAGAAAAACGCAATGATGTGAAAATACCAAGTATGTCCAGTGAATGGATAGCAGTTTTGCACCCCTGAATCTTAAGATTCACATAGGAAAATAGAGGGAGTTAGTTAAAAAGGGAAGGCAGTGGTCACAGAAGACATTTACTACTCTCAGCAGATGATTAGGACTCATTGCAGAAACAAGTGAAATAGGACCTTAGATACTCACATTATTGCCTTCAATGAAGTTTGTACAACACATCAAAGAGCATGGAAGATAATTTCTTTCCTTGCTCAACTTAGGATATGTTTGGGAAAATGAGTTTGCTGTTGCTGCCTTTGGCAGTCATCTTCCTGTGGAAGACAAGTGACACCTGAGGAGAGAGGTTGCAAGTGACTTTCTGGCCCACAGCTTAACAATTTCAAAAAACTTTGATGTTTGTCAATATTCCCAAAAATATATGTATTAAAACAGTAAAAGTCTTTGGGTGCTGTTAATTTTTTTAAGCTAACATTTTCTTAGGGCTTACTAAGCAGTGCAACACGGACACAATCCCTTTTCCACAAAGATGGCTGCTTCTATCCCCTCACACAGAAAAATGCAATTAAATTAAAATCTAATTTAAGTACATCTAATTCAAGTACATCTCACAGTTTATTCAGAGTGGAGAATAACTCAAATTATGAGCTCTCATTCTCCAGGCAAAACACATTAATACTGCTTTCCTTTAATAATCTATTTTTGATACTAGATTTTTATTTAATTATTTATTTTAGAAAGGCTTGGGGACAGGAAGAAACCTATAACTAATATGCCCAGGTTTTGCTCTTCTTTAGACAATGTGGTGAAAACAGCAGATCTAAACTACAATCCTAGAGAGTGCTAATCTCCCCTCACTTTCTCTTCATAGCATTCACCCTAATAGGATCCGATCTGATTTAAACTCTGCCACTTTAAATCAGCTTTCAGTCTTGCATCTAACTCTTCTCCTGGGTTTTACTGCCATATTGTCATGTTAAAGTGTAAAACTCTGCATCTGCTGAGGCATTTGGCTGGAAAAGCAAGTATGTCAATGGCCATCCCTCACTGCCATCACACATATGGAATTTCTGTGTTCAGCTCTGCCATCTGGTCATTAGGTCTAGATTCATTCTTCATTGAATAAGGACCATCTACCATATCAGTGCCTCTTACAATATGCTATCCTTTTCATGGTGTTATATTGAGGTTCTTCTCTGATGACATTTTCTCTTCCCTAATAAATATTCTACAAAGAGAAACATTTAATGCCACTTGAAAAAAAAAAAAAAAAGAACCACACACAAGGCAATAGATGTAATTGGAACATGAGCGATCAAAATTTCAAGTAGTTGCAAACACAATACTAGAAATTTCATAATTACAATTTTGAAAATTCTACCTTGAAAGTGTACAAGTCTATAGACATAGAGCAACCTTAACAGAGAAAAACCACTTAACATTATAAAGAGAATGCAGGTTAATTGTCCCTGCCATTCTCTTTCCCTTATTTATGACAGTCATTATCTTGGGACTGGATGATATTTTCTTTTCTATCACAAGGGCGTGGCCCCAGGATGGTATACAATTCCTTCTAAGATATACATTCTGTCACTACTGAACTATCCTTACCACATAGGGAAATAAAAACACCTGACTAGTTCATTTCCTCCTCCAACATTTTATTTTGGGAGGAATAAACAAAGTAAACATCAACTTAATTCAAAAGTTTAAAGGAAAACCCTCAGCAACCAGTCAACATGATTTGTTGGCTAATCACAATAGAATTGGGGTAGAACTTTATTAACTTTATAGTAATAAGAAAAGAAATTTAAAACCTGTAGGCAGATTCTTGAAAAAAGAAGATAGTGGCTTAGGACTGCCTTGAAGGAGAATTTTGTGTAATTGAGGCTTAAATTTAATATCCTGAAATCTTTATAAACTCTCTTCCAAATCCAACCCATCCTCATGTCCAACCTCCCCGCATGTTCCATCAAAACTTAACCAATATGTGCTTTGTTCTATCCAGGATTTGCTAGGACAGCTGCTTAAACTTTATTGAACATACAAATCACCAGGGGTTCTTGCTGAAATACAAAATCTGGGGTGGAACACGGAGTCTGCATTTCTAATAATCTCTTAGGTGATACCAATGTTGCTGGTCTGAAGAGGATGCTTAAGTTTATCCAAGTGTCTGTTTCTCCTACCCCTCCAATCTCCCTTACACCTGGGAGAGAGCAATTTCATACAAGAAGACTTGGAGCCACGTTAATTTAATTTAATAAGCATCTTCTACATGCCAGGCATGATGCATTAACTATTTTTCATCATTTAAATCTCACATAAATCCTGGGCAATGGTTATTCTTTTCCTATTTAAGAGTTGAAGAAATCATAGAGATATTAGCAAAGGCAGGATTGGTCCTATTTCTGCCTGACTCCAAATCCTGAGCTATTAACTCCACTCATCCTTGCTGAGTCACAATGTGGTATTAGACTTTTAAGATGTCACACAAACCAGGGCTCTTCCCATTTGAAGGGAAGCTCCTTGTACCTCTGAATCTTTGTCCATGTTACTTTGTTCTCTTTTTTTTTTTTTTTTTTAAATATTTCTGTGAATTTTAAGGGGAAGATGACAACGTATTCCATCTCAACTCAAGATAACCAAACACTTTTCACAGATAGAAAAACATACAGCAATTGAATGATGTAACTAATGTAATAAACAAAATTTGAAAGTAAGTCAATTCAGATTGTATGTAAAATGTAACATAAGGAAGATTCCTTATATTTTCCAAAGGAGAAAGAGATGATTGGTAGTGGGTGGTGGAGGAGGGTGCAAGGAGTCAGTCTTTGGAAGGTTCAGTCTTCCTTCTGCATGATCTTTACCAGTTTTTTTTTTTTTTGTTTTGTTTTTTATTCACACACACACACACTGTATTTTATTTTTACAAGACATAAATAGACTGACACCAAGCATTGTACATGGATGACCACAACAAAAGCAACACTGATTGCAATTACCAAACATGAAACACACTCATACTATGTCATAATATTGACATTCAGTCCAGTAATCCTCCACTGTAACAGCTCCTTTACTTTGCAGTGAAAATTGATTTGTATATTCTTTGCCTCTGAGTCCTTGTGGGATTTTTTTTTTTTTTTTTTTTTAAATTCAGACAGAAAGTCACAAAAATTATACTCATCCTCATCAGTTCACTCAGTCCCATGTAATTAATTTTTTTTTTCATCTTGATCTTTTGTTAGCACTTTTATGAGTTCATCAGTTTTTCATTAGAGTTCTGAAAATGCTTATTCATTCAGTTCAGCAGTACAGTCAGTTACCAGAAACCTGTACTTGTCAGAGTCTTTTCCATGAATTTCTTGAAGATGAAACCCTTTTATAGGAACATATTTGCAAAATCATCAGAGTACACCCAGAACTGTCTGTAAATGACAAAAGACTTAAGAATGACCATGGTTAAAGATTTGATGAAAGTTCATAATAATGCAGTTGACAAGAAAATTAGTTATTTCTGAGATATACATTTTAAAGTAATAACTAGGATTATTACTTATAACATTATACCAGAACATATAAGATTTTTAGAAATTTCATGTAATGTCTGAAACATTTATATTAACATATTTCCATACATATTTCCATACAAATACAAATATAAGATTTTTAGAAATTTCATGTAATGTCTGAAACATTTATATTAACATATTTCCATACAAATAACCCAATGAAAGTTTAGTATTAGTTGTTTTGTTTGTTTTTTTATACTGCAGGTTCTTATTAGGCATCAGTTTTATACACATCAGTGTATACATGTCAATCCCAATTGCCCAATTCAGCACACCACCATCCCCACCTCACCGCAGTTTTCCCCCCTTGGTGTCCATATGACCATTCTCTACATTTGTGTCTCAACTTCTGCCCTGCAAACTGGCTCATCTGTACCATTTTTCTAGGTTCCGCATACATGCATTAATATACGATATTTGTTTTTCTCTTTCTGACTTACTTCACTCTGTATGACAGTCTCTAGATCCATCCATGTCTCAACAAATGACTCAATTTCGTTCCTTTTTATGGCTGAGTAATATTCCATTGTATATATGTACCACAACTTCTTTATCCATTCGTCTGTTGATGGGCATTTAGGTTGCTTCCATGACCTGGCTATTGTAAATAGTGCTGCAATGAACATTCGGGTGCATGTGTCTTTTTGAATTACGGTTTTCTCTGGGTATATGCCCAGTAGTGGGATTGCTGGGTCATATGGTAATTCTATTTTTAGTTTTTTAAGGAACCTCCATATTGTTCTCCATAGTGGCTGTATCAATTTACATTCCCACCAACAGTGCAAGAGGGTTCCCTTTTCTCCACACCCTCTCCAGCATTTGTTGTTTGTAGATTTTCTGATGATGCCCATTCTAACAGGAGTGAGGTGATACCTCATTGTAGTTTTGATTTGCATTTCTCTAATAATTAGTGATGTTGAGCATCTTTTCATGTGCTTCGTGGCCATCTGTATGTCTTCTTTGGAGAAATGTCTATTTAGGTCTTCTGCCCATTTTTGGATTGGGGTGTTTGTTTCTTTGATATTGAGCTGAATGAGCTGTTTATATATTTTGGAGATTAATCCTTTGTCCGTTGATTCATTTGCAAATATTTTCTCCCATTCTGAGGGTTGTCTTTTCGTCTTGTTTATGGTTTCCTTTGCTGTGCAAAAGCTTTGAAGTTTCATTAGGTCCTATTTGTTTATTTTTGTTTTTATTTCCATTACTCTAGGAAGTGGATCAAAAAAGATCTTGCTGTGATTTATGTCAAAGAGTGTTCTTCCTATGTTTTCCTCTAAGAGTTTTATAGTGTCCAGTCTTATATTTAGGTCTCTAATCCATTTTGAGTTTATTTTTGTGTATGGTGTTAGGGAGTATTCTAATTTCATTCTTTTACCTGTAGCTGTCCAGTTTTCCCAGCACCACTTATTGAAGAGACTGTCTTTTCTCCATTGTATATCTTTGCCTCCTTTGTCATAGATTAGTTGACCATAGGTGCGTGGGTTAATCTCTGGGCTTTCTATCTTGTTCCATTGATCTATGTTTCTGTTTTTGTGCCAGTACCATACTGTCTTGATTACTGTAGCTTTGTAGTATAGTCTGAAGTCAGGGAGTCTGATTCCTCCAGCTCCATTTTTTTCCCTCAAGACTGCTTTGGCTATTCGGGGTCTTTTGTGTCTCCATACAAATTTTAAGATGATTTGTTCTAGCTCCGTAAAAAATGCCATTGGTAATTTGATACGGATTGCATTGAATCTGTAGATTGCTTTGGGTAGTATACTCATTTTCACAATGTTGATTCTTCCAATCCAAGAACATGGTATATCTCTCCATCTGTTGGTATCATCTTTAATTTCTTTCATCAGTGTCTTATAGTTTTCTGCATACAGGTCTTTCGTCTCCCTAGGTAGGTTTATTCCTAGGTATTTTATTCTTTTTCTTGCAATGGTAAATGGGAGTGTTTCCATAATTTCTCTTTCAGATTTTTCATCATTAGTGTATAGAAATGCAAGAGATTTCTGTGCATTAATTTTGTATCCTGCAACTTTACCATATTCATTAATTAGCTCTAGCAGTTTTCTGGTGGCAGTTTTAGGATTCTCTATGTGTAGTATCATGTCATCCGCAAACAGTGACAGTTTTACTTCTTCTTTTCCAATTTGTATTCCTTTTATTTCTTTTTCTTCTCTGATTGCCGTGGCTAGGACTTCCAGAACTATGTTGAATAATAGTGGTGAGAGTGGACATCCTTGTCTCGTTCCTGATCTTAGAGGAAATGCTTTCAGTTTTTCACCATTGAGAATGATGTTTGCTGTGGGTTTGTCATATATGGCCTTTATTATGTTGAGGTAGGTTCCCTCTATGCCCACTTTCTGGAGAGTTTTTATCAGAAATGGGTGTTGAATTTTGTCAAAAGCTTTTTCTGCATCTATTGAGATGATCATATGGTTTTTATTCTTCAATTTGTTAATATGGTGTATCACATTGATTGATTTGCGTATATTGAAGAATCCTTGCATCCCTGGGATAAATCCCACTTGATCGTGGTGTATGATCCTTTTAATGTGTTGCTGGATTCTGTTTGCTAGTATTTTGTTGAGGATTTTTGCATCTATATTCATCATTGATATTGGTCTGTAATTTTCTTTTTTTATAGTGTCTTTGTCTGGTTTTGGTATCAGGGTGATGGTGGCCTCATAGAATGAGTTTGGGAGTGTTTCTTCCTCTGCAATTTTTTGGAAGAGTTTGAGAAGGATGGGTATTAGCTCTTCTCTAAATGTTTGATAGAATTCACCTGTGAAGCCATCTGGTCCTGGACTTTTGTTTGTTGGAAGATTTTTAATCACAGTTTCAATTTCATTACTTGTGATTGGTCTGTTCATATTTTCTGTTTCTTCCTGATTCAGTCTGGGAAGGTTATACCTTTCTAAGAATTTGTCCATTTCTTCCAGGTTGTCCATTTTATTGGCATAAAGTTGCTTGTAGTAGTCTCTTAGGATGCTTTGTATTTCTGCGGTGTCTGTTGTAACTTCTCCTTTTTCATTTCTGATTTTATTGATTTGAGTCCTCTCCCTCTTTTTCTTGGTGAGTCTGGCTAATGGCTTATCAATTTTGTTTATCTTCTCAAAGAACCAACTTTTAGTTTTATTGATCTTTGCTATTGTTTTCTTTGTTTCTATTTCATTTATTTCTGCTCTGATCTTTATGATTTCTTTCCTTCTGCTAACTTTGGGTTTTGTTTGTTCTTCTTTCTCTAGTTTCTTTAGGTGTAAGGTTAGATTGTTTACTTGAGATTTTTCTTGTTTCTTGAGGTAGGCTTGTATAGCTATAAACTTCCCTCTTAGAACCGCTTTTGCTGCATCCCATAGGTTTTGGGTCATCGTGTTTTCATTGTCATTTGTCTCTAGGTATTTTTTGATTTCCTCTTTGATTTCTTCAGTGATCTCTTGGTTATTTAGTAACGTATTGTTTAGCCTCCATGTGTTTGTCCTTTTTACGTTTTTTTCCCTGTAATTCATTTCTAATCTCATAGCGTTGTGGTCAGAAAAGATGCTTGATATGATTTCAATTTTCTTAAATTTACTGAGGCTTGATTTGTGACCCAAGATGTGATCTATCCTGGAGAATGTTCCGTGCGCACTTGAGAAGAACGTGTAATCTGCTGTTTTTGGATGGAATGTCCTATATATATCAATTAAATCTATCTGGTCTATTGTGTCATTTAAAGCTTCTGTTTCCTTATTTATTTTCATTTTGGATGATCTGTCCATTGGTGTAAGTGAGGTGTTAAAGTCCCCCACTATTATTGTGTTACTGTCGATTTCCTCTTTTAAAGCTGTTAGCAGTTGCCTTATGTATTGAGGTGCTCCTATGTTGGGTGCATATATATTTATAATTGTTATATCTTCTTCTTGGATTGATCCCTGGATCATTATGTAGTGTCCTTCCTTGTCTCTTGTAACTTTCTTTATTTTAAAGTCTATTTTATCTGATATGAGTATAGCTACTCCAGCTTTCTTTTGATTTCCATTTGCATGGAATATCTTTTTCCATCCCCTCACTTTCAGTCTGTATGTGTCCCTAGGTCTAAAGTGGGTCTCTTGTAGACAGCATATATATGGGTCTTGTTTTTGTATCCATTCAGCCAGTCTATGTCTTTTGGTTGGGGCATTTAATCCATTCACGTTTAAGGTAATTATCGATATGTATGTTCCTATGACCATTTTCTTAATTGTTTTGGGTTTGTTTTTGTAGGTCCTTTTCTTCTCTTGTGTTTCCCACTTAGAGAAGTTCCTTTAGCATTTGTTGTAGAGCTGGTTTGGTGGTGCTGAATTCTCTTAGCTTTTGCTTGTCTGCAAAGCTTTTGATTTCTCCATCAAATCTAAATGAGATCCTTGCCGGGTAGAGTAATCTTGGTTGTAGGTTCTTCCCTTTCATCACTTTAAGTATATCATGCCACTCCCTTCTGGCTTGCAGAGTTTCTGCTGAGAAATCAGCTGTTAACCTTATGGGAGTTCCCTTGTATGTTATTTGTCGTTTTTCCCTTGCTGCTTTCAATAATTTTTCTTTGTCTTTAATTTTTGCCACTTTGATTACTATGTGTCTCGGCGTGTTTCTCCTTGGGTTTATTCTGTATGGGACTCTCTGCGCTTCCTGGACTTGGGTGGCTATTTCCTTTCCCATGTTAGGGAAGTTTTCGACTATAATCTCTTCAAATATTTTCTCTGGTCCTTTCTCTCTCTCTTCTCCTTCTGGGACCCCTATAATGCGAATGTTGTTGCGTTTAATGTTGTCCCAGAGGTCTCTTAGGCTGTCTTCATTTCTTTTCATTCTTTTTTCTTTAGTCTGTTCTGCAGCAGTGAATTCCACCATTCTGTCTTCCAGGTCACTTATCCGTTCTTCTGCCTCAGTTATTCTGCTATTGATTCCTTCTAGTGTAGTTTTCATTTCAGTTATTGTATTGGTGATCTCTGTTTGTTTGTTCTTTAATTCTTCTAGGTCTTTGTTAATCATTTCTTGCATCTTCTCAATCTTTGCCTCCATTCTTATTCCGAGGTCCTGGATCATCTTCACTATCATTATTCTGAATTCTTTTTCTGGAAGGTTGCCTATCTCCACTTCATTTAGTTGTTTTTCTGGGGTTTTTTCTTGTTCCTTCATCTGGTACATAGCCCTCTGCCTTTTCATCTTCTCTATCTTTCTGTAACTGTGGTTTTTGGTCCACAGGCTGCAGGATCGTAGTTTTTCTTGCTTCTGTTGTCTGCCCTCTGGTGGTTGAGGCTATCTAAGAGGCTTGATGGGAGGCTCTGGTGGTGGGTAGAGCTGACTGTTGCTGTGGCGGTCAGAGCTCAGTAAAACCTTAATCCACTTGACTGTTGATGGGTGGGGCTGGGTTCCCTCCCTGTTGCTGTGGCGGTCAGAGCTCAGTAAAACCTTAATCCACTTGACTGTTGATGGGTGGGGCTGGGTTCCCTCCCTGTTGGTTGTTTTGCCTGAGGCAACCCAACACTGGAGCCTACCGGTGCTCTTTGGTGGGGTTAATGGCAGACTCTGGGAGGGCTCACGCCAAGGAGAACTTCCCAGAACCTCTGCTGCCAGTGTCCTTATCCCCACGGTGAAACAGAGCCACTACTCGCCTCTGCAGGAGACCCCCCAACACCAGCAGGTAGGTCTGGTTCAGTCTCCCCCAGGGTCACTGCTCCTTCCCCTGGGTCCCGATGCACACATTACTTTGTGTGTGCCCTCCAAGAGTGGGGTCTCTGTTTCCCCCAGTCCTGTCAAAGTCCTGCAATCAATTCCCACTAGGCTTCAAAGTCTGATTCTCTAGGAATTCCTCCTCCCGTTGCCGGACCCCCAGGTTGGGAAGCCTGACGTGGGGCTCAGAACCTTCACTCCAGTGGGTGGAATTCTGTGGTATAAGTGTTCGCCAGTCTGTGAGTCACCCACCCAGCAGTTATGGGATTTGATTTTACTCTGATTGCGCCCCTCCTACCGTCTCACTGTGGCTTCTCCTCTGTCCTTGGACGTGGGGTATCCTCCTTGGTGAAGTCCAGGGTCTTCCTGTCAATGATTGTCCAGCAGCCAGTGGTGATTCTGGTGCTCTCACAAGAGGGAGTGAGAGCACGTCCTTCTACTCTGCCATCTTGGTTAATCCCTCACTTTGTTCTCTTAATTCCTGCATATCTGAAAACTAGTTCAATACATATTGTAATCAAACTATGTTTGTTAAAGTGAACTAAATGAGCCCACAAAAGACAAGATTCACACATAAGGGGTGAAAAGAGATGGAGTGTAACTGCTAGGAGCAAATGTTGTAGTGTTGCAGAGGCTAAGTTTGAATGTTTGCTTTTCCACTGATTGGTTGTATGAATTGAGCTAAGTCTTTGCCTGAGTCTCAATTTCCTCATTTGTATGGTGTGAAAATACCATAAATTGCAAGTAGTTATTGTGATAATTTTATTTAAGTGTGAGGTTTTTAGCATCATGCTAGCACACATTATGGTTGCAATAAGGGATAGTTTTATTATTATAAGGGAGTAGCCTCATTATGGAATAGGACACTGCGAGGTGTAGAGGACCCAGAGTACTGGTTCTCAAACTTGCTAAGTATTGTACAGTGGTCCTTCTGTATCTGTGATTTCACTTTCCCCATTTTCAGTTACTTTTGGTCAACTTTGATCTGTAAAGGTCAAATGGAAAATTTCAGAAATTTTCATAAGTTTTAAATTGCAAGTTGTTCTGAGTAGCGGATTAAATCTCTCACAGTGCCACTCCGTCCACCTGGGACATGAATCATCCTGTTGTCTAGTGTTTCTAGTTGGTCACTTAGTAGCTGTCTTGATTATCAGATCCACTGTGGTGGTATCACAATGGCTATGTTCAAGTGACCCTTATTTTACTTAATAATGAACCCAAAGTGCAAGAGTAGCAATGCTGGCAATTTGAATCTGCCAAAGAGAAGCTGTAAAGTACTACTTTTATGTGAAAAAGTGAAAGTTCTCAACTTAATATGGAAGAAAAAAAAATAATATGCTGAGGTTGCTAAGATCTACTTTGAGAATGAATCTTCTATCCATAATATTGGGAAGAATGAAAAAGAAATTCATGCTAGTTTTGCTGTCACACATTAAACTGTAGAAGTTATGGCCACAGTCATGTTAAGTGGTTAGTTAAGTTAGAAAAGGCATTGAATTTGTACAATAAGTTATTCTGAGAGACAGACAAAGTAACTTCACATTCACGTAATTTTTGTTACAGTATATTGTTATATATGTTCTCTTTTATTACTATTCTTGTTAATCTGTTACTGTGCCTAATTTATAAATTAAAATTTATCACAAGCATGTATAGGAAAAAAACATGGCATATATAGGGTTCAATAGAATGCATGGTTTCAGGCATCCACTGAAAATCTTGGAGTGCATCCCCTGCAGATAAAGAAGGGACTGAAAAAATCACCTGGGCAGTTTTTAATACCACTAATGCTGTATCCACATACTAGAGCTTCTGATTTAATTCGTATAAGGAGTGGTCTGAACTGGGCATCAGCAGGTTTGAAAATTCTCCAGGTAACTGTAATATTTTAAAATTATGATGTTCTTGCTGCATTCCAGACTAATTAAATCAGAATTTCTATGGGTGAGACCCAGGCACCAGTATTTTTTAAAGCACCCTATATGATTACAATGTGGAGCTAAGTTTGAGAACCACTGCCTCATTTAAAATCCTCAGTTGGTTTTAAACTTTGGCTGCACATGAGAATCATTTTAGGAAATAAAAAATATTGATGGTGAAGCCCCATCCTAGAGCAATTTCTGCCTATCTCTAGGGATGTGACCCAAGAATCGATAGTTTTTAAAGGTTCCAGCAGGTGATTTTTAATGTACAGCTAGGGTTGAAATCCAGTATTTGAGTGGTTCTTAGACTTTTGTATGCTTCACAACCACCTAGAGGGACAGTTAAAATGCAGATTTTTGGCCCCCATCACCAGAGTTTATAATTAGGTAAATTCAGGATGTGGCAAGGGAATTTGTATCTATAACAAGTTCTCAGATGAATGTTGATGATTCTGTTCAATAAAATCATAAAAGAATAAACTGTGAGTGCATACAGATATAAATAAAAATAAATGTGCAAGTTTGATGAGGAACAATATGGTTACAATGTACTTTCTCACAAAATAATTATTAATTGCAAAAGGGAAAAGAATAACTACTAGGAGAAACATGGATGACAACACCTAAATCAAGTGATCAAAATGAACATCAGGACTTTCCTGGTTGTCTAGTGGTTAAGACTCCTCACTTCCACTGCAGGGGGCGCAGGTTTGATCCCTGGTCAGGGAAGTTCCACATGCTGTGAGGTGTGGTCAAAAAAAAAAAAAAAACGAAAAGTGAACATCATCAGTTATGGGGCAAATAAACTTATGCACCACTTGATAGGGCACATTGAGAAGATGACAACTCTACAGTGATTTTCCTGCCAAAGAATCATAACCTGAACCCAATCACAAGGAAACATCATACAAACCTACATTTTACAAAATAATCTCAAAAATAATCTTCAAAGGCCTCAGGGTTCTAAAAGTCAAAACCAAACAAACAGAACACAACAAAAACAAACAAACAAGCAAACAAAAAAACCCTACAGAACTCTTCCAGACTGAAGTAGACTAAAGAGATATGAAAACTTAGTCCATGATACTGAGTGGGTCCTTTCCCCAGGCAGGATCTGGGACAACTGGCAAAATTTGAATGAGTCTGAGGAGTAGATGGCAGAAATGTACCAATGCTAATTCTTTATTTTAAATGTTATATCGTGGCTATGAAGGAGGATAGCCTTGTCTACAGGCATTACACATCAAAACATTTGTGGGCATCAGGTTGACAACTTGCTATCAAATGATTTAGGAAAATAATAACATTTATTGTGGTGTGATCCAAGCACAAAGAACCAGATAAATTCAAAGGCCAACATTGCCGGAACAGAGAGTTACTGGACTCTTATCACTCTTTCACGAAGCAACCATTGCATATCTCTGAGCTTTTCCAAGCAGCATGCCTTGCTCCTTTCCCATCCCATATAAAGAAAAGTATTCATCCCACTGGAAATATGCAGACCCTACCCAATCAGCAGGTGACTCACAAGTCCCTTTGTTCCCTGGCTATAAAAGCAGACAAGCAACCCATGCTCATCATCGACTTTCCTTGGCTAACAGGATGTCGGCCCGCTGTTCTTACAGCGACCTTTCTCTTTAACAAACTCTATCTTCCTTACATTCTGCCTTGTGTCTGGAAATTCTTTTCCAACCCATACTCGGACCACAACATTTTGGTAGCCCGTATGGGGATATCTCTTGGGGGGATCTCCTCCCCCACCTCCTCCTCTCATTCCTTGGGACGCTTTGCAAACAGGTGAGTGGCTGTGGAAACAACAAAGGAACTCTGGCCAGAGCCACATCCTCGTGTGTTCTGAAGGCTCCACAGCTCACTTGGCCCCAGTAACTGCCACCCAGAATGGGTGAGGGCCCCTCTGTCTTCCTTCTGACTGAAGACTAGGTCAATTGATATTGTGTGGGCACGGGTCAGGCATTTCAAAGCCATTAAGGTGCCTGCCGATTGAAGACTCCCATGAAAGGAAAAGGGGGTCAGGGAACAGACCAGGCTATTAGAGCATCTGCCCCCATCAAGACAACTTCCATGCAATGTGAGGCACATAATGGTTGAAACAAAACACAAAGCCCACAGTCCCTTGGCCACTGCCTCCTCAGTAGGATGAGAAGGCAGAATCCTCACCCCTCTTTTCCTGTTACTTCCGTTTCCTCTCCTCTGACCCGGACTGACTTCAAATGACCTCATCACCTCTAGATCATCCTGAGAACTTCTTCAGTTCCTGGCTGACCACCGGGAATTCCCCTCTCTGTTCACTGGTGCCTTAGTTGCACAGTTCTCAATGGTGCCTTAGTTGCACGGAGATGTCACTGAGACAAAGAGGGACGCCTTTTGCCCATCAGTGTTTCTCAGTACCCTCATTCTACAGCAGTGGGGCTAAGAATGGGTTCAGTTATGTCTATTCCCATAGGCACACCTCTTGGTTGTATTCTCAGGAATTAGAAGGAATTAGACTCAGACAATCCCAAAAAGAAGAGATTCATTTTCTTTTGTAACACGACTTGGCCCCAGTACAAACTGGGGGACCAAGAACAATGGCCTCTTAATGGAACACTAAATTATAACACCATCCTCCAACTTGATCTTTATTGTCGGAGGCTGGGAAAGGATTCTGAGGTTCTGTACATCCAGGCCTTCATGGTCCTCAGTCAGAATCTGAGCCTGAGGGACTCCTGCTGCATATGTCTCTCCATTGCTGCTCTACTGTCTCGCTCGCCCCCTTCTCCCCCTTCATCAGTTTTACCGCCTCGCCCTTCTCCATCTCCCCTTCCATCAGATATTTTAGAAAACTCTTCTTGTCCCAGGTCTCAACCGCTTCCTTCTCAACTTTCTGCTCCCCAACCCCCACCTCCTTACCAGAACACGGACCCTCTTTCCCCTACCCACACTCGGCCATGAACAGCCCAACGCTCCGAGCCAAGTCCCAATATACTTCCCTTATGAGAGGTCGTTAACAGAGACCTAGACACTATCAGAGTTCATGTACCCTTCCCCATGTCTGATCTCTCTCATATCCAAGGGGAACTAGGCTCCTTCAGCCAGGAACCCTCCACTTTTATCAGGGAATTTCAGGCCCTTACCATAGCCTTTGACATAACCTGGCAAGATAGTCATGTGCTCCTAACTACCTGCTGTACTCATGAAGAAAAGACCAGGATCTGGGCCATGGCTCAGGCCTGGGCAGATGAGGCACACGCTCAAAATCCTAATGAGAACCGAGTGGGGGGAGAAGCAGTCCCATGGGTGGACCCAGGATGCAAATACCAAGCAAATGAATATGGGCCAACAGGAGGGCTCACTAGGAGAAATTACATGATTACCTGTTTATTAGAAGATATGAAAAAGGCAGTCACCAAACCTGTCAATTATAATAAACTCAGAGAAGTTACACAGGAACCTTCTGAGAACCCAGCCCTTTTTCAGGCCCGATTAGCAGAGGCTATGAGGAAATACACCAACCTAGACCCTGAGATCCCTGAAGGTCAGGCTATACTTGCAGCTCACTTTATAAGCCAAGCAACCTCTGCCTGACATCAGGCAAAAACTACAGAAATTAGAACTGGACCCACAAACCCCATTGTCTGTCCTACTTGACACGGCCTTTAAGATCTTTAACAACAGGGAGGAAGTTTCCAGGTAAAGGCGAGAACTAAGAGAGGAAGAAAAACTAAAGCGACACACTCAATATATGGTCCTTGCCATTACTCAGTCCCACCCCAACAGGGAACCACAGAAATCCCTCCCTCTTCTCAGAAACCACTACTGACTTGCTACAAGTGCAGTCAGCAGGGGCACACTGTCAGGAAATGCCACACCCCACCACCTGATACCCCATGCTCTTACTGTCGCCAAAAGGGCCATTGGAGAAGGAGTTATCCCTCCTGCCCTCAAGCAGGTAGGTCAACACCAGAACTATTCAATACCTGGGTACTTCAGGACCTGGCCCCCCGGGACAAAATCAAGGCCAATTGCCTCTGTCGGTGGCAGTTAACTATAAAGAGCAAGAACCGGATTGCACTCTAGATCTAGGGCTCTTGAAGATGCCTGGGCTCAACCTACAGGCCCCATGTTCCCCATAAGACTGGAGGAGCCCTGAGTAACCCTGGATGTGGCAGGGGTTACTCTAACATTTCTAATTGACACTGGGGCTACTTATTCAGTCCTGACATCCTTCTCTGTTACCACTCGCCTTTCCTCAATCCTCCTAACAGGGATAGATGGACAACCCTCTTATGGCCATTTAACACCTCCCTTACCCTGTTCTCTTGAAAATACTTTATTCACACACTCCTTCCTAGACCTCCTGGCCTGTCCTACACTTCCGTTAGGCCAGGACTTTTAACAAAACTTAAAGCTACTTTATCATTTCAAGACTAATATCTGGTCCTGGTTCTCTTGGCTAACCCCTTTCCTAGGTCTTATTATAGCCTTCCTACTTCTACTGATCTTCAGGCCATATATATTTAACCTCCTTGTTAAGTTTGTCTCTTCTAGAATACAACAAATGAAAGTCCAAATGGTAAGGTGACAAGAATACCAGCCAGTCAATACTTGGGCAACACTTGAACAAGCTGCCATCACGTTCCATGGAGCCTCTATCCCTCTCTAGATATACCCTGGCAGAGAGCAGGGCCCCTATGATGCCCCTGCCCAGCAGGAAGTAACCAGAGAGATCGTCACCTCTTTTCCTTACAAAAAGGTTACCGAACTCCTGAGAGGGAGCTAGGCAGTTAGAGACATGAGCAGGGTATCCAACAGGGTCAAAGAACTGGCCCTTTAAATAAAGAGAGGGGGAAATGTGGTGTGCTTCAAGGACAAAGAACAAGATAAATTCAAAGGGCCAACGTCGCTGGAACAGAGAATTACCAGACACTTATCACTCTATCATGCAGCAACCACTGCAACATGCTTGAGCTTTCCCAAGCAGCATGCCTTGCTCCTTTCCCATCCTATATAAAGAAAGGTATTCAACCCTCTGGAAATATGCAGACCTTACCCAATCAGCAGGTGACTCACAAGTCCCTTTGTTCCCTGGCTATAAAAACAGACAAGCAACCCATGCTCTTCATCTGGCTACCAGGAAGTCAGCCCATTGTTCTTGTAGTGACCCTTTTCTTTAATAACCTCTATCTTCCTTACATTCTGCCTTGTGTCCGGAAATTCTTTTCCAACCCGAACTCAGACCATGACATTTATTTTATTTTATTTGTACTATAACAAACTTTTCTGTAGTGGTAATTTTTTAAAAAACAAAAATTATTCTTAAAAGTTTAATCCAATTTTCACTCTGCAGAGGTCTTTCTTAGAAACTGGAGTGCCAGTCAAAGCTAGAAGAGGGTTTGCATTTCAGTAGAGACGGAGAACAAATTACTCTGTGAAAAATCCTAATCAAAATTGATTTATGTTGCTTTTTAAAATACCTCATCTTAAACTCCTGTAATTCAGGTGTTCTCTCTCAGCGATGCTGTGTCCTCCCTTAGAGTATTTCTTCACGTTCCCTTTCTCTTCCTCTACTCTCAAATTTTGCCTCTTTCTGATATATTTGTAATTTCTGCTTACATGCCATAAGGTTCCTGTGTGATCAACTTGTTATACCTACCCCCACCATTCTGTTTTATCTCACCTGGTAAAAGCATTAAATTCTTTCTGTCATATTTGCTTTTATCTTGGTTTTGATTTTCCCCACTGATAGGCATTTTTTTCACATAATGAATCTCATTTTTAATATTCTCATTATTTTCTCTATCCCTTTTAACCAAGTAATATTGAAATTTATTCCTAACTCTATGATTACATTTTTATTCATTTGTTTATTTTTCCATTCATTTATTCATTCAATCCACAAACACATATTATACAGTTTTAAAATGTTAAATTTGTGCTATGCAAGTACAGAAGTACAAATAAGATACGACATGGTCCTTGATCTCACTGTAATTCCATTGTGCATTTCATAGTGAGCTGTGCTATGCAGTGTTGGCTGCTGCTTTGTCTATGACTCCATGGCAGTCTGTACATACTCTGATGAGAGGAAGAGTTCCACAGTGGAAGTCGAATTTGAGTTCCTCTTGACATATGATTATATGTTTGTCTATAGGATGAGAGCACATTCAGATAGGAGTGAATGAACAGGAAGGCTCAAGTAACAATGGGCCTCTGGTTTGGTCTGAGTGAAGAGAACAGTGCAAGTCAGGAGAGTCAGAATCCAAGACTGGGACTATAAGATAAAGTTTATCCTAGAGAGAAGCTAAGGTGTTTGGACCTGAACCTGTATAAAATAAGAAACCATAAAATAAAATTTTAAACGGAGGGTTGTTATAATCAAAATTATGTATTAGAAAGACTGCATAAAGAATGTATTGGCAATGGGATAAACTGATCCAATGTATCCAGGCAAGAGTCCTGGAGGGAGAAGATCCAAACCTACACAAAGGCAGCAACATCAGGGAAAAGGAAAAGGGGGCTCACTAGAGATGTTTGGGAGATCCTCTAGTGATTTTTTTTTTCTAGATAACCCTCCCACTACCACCACTGCCTCTGATAAATCTTGAACTGCTTTGTGGATTCCTTCTGCTTGATATTTGTTTCCAAAGTTGAGTTTTGAAAGCTCAAAAGTTTTGTGAAGAATCTGATTGAGAACAGTGAGCCTAGATGCAAAGGAACACAAGAAAAGCATGAGTGCTTCCAAGGCCAAAGAGAGGCATAAGTACCTGAACTAGAGTTGTTATGCTGGGGTTGAAGAAAAGCAGAAGGATTCAAGAAGAATTACATTGGAATTCATGATTTAACAGATATGGTGGGAGGGTGATGTCTAAATGAATTTCATGTTTGAGTTTGAACTGACAATTGTTATTTTACTTTCCTGAAATTGTGACAGAAAGTAAATGATAAAGAGTCAGACTAAGTAAGACAAAAGAATTAATTCTATTCTGGGCATTTGAATTTTAGCCATCCATGGATATTCAAATGAATATGTTCAGGAAGAAAGCAGATGTATATGACAGAAGCCAGGAGGATGTTCGTCTAGAAGATTTAGATTTAGAAATCACTATGCTGTCAGTGTGTGCTAAAACCATGACACTAGGTGGGATTTTCAAGGGATAGTGCAAGAAGAGAAAAAAAGAAAAATAAATACAAACAAACAAAAAACTTGCCTTGAAAACAAAACATAAAGAAACCCATGTCTAGGAGTCAGGTGGAAGGAATCAACATAACAGTCAGAGATGTTATCAGAGGCCAGTGAGGGGTGCCATGTGACAGCCACACTTTCCTCCTTCCTATCAGTACTTCCCACAGCAGTCAGAGTAATCTTTAAAAAACAGATACTAGATCAGGTTACTCCTCTGCCTAAGGCCATTAAAGGCTTTCCATGACCTTTGCAATGGAACCATAGAACCTACCCATTTCCCCAAACCCAGGAGTCCATGCACAATCTGGTCCCTGTTTACTTCTCCAGCCTCATCTTCTGTCAACTCTAGAGTCCTTTCCCTCACCCAGTCACTGGGTCGTTCTTTGGTCCTGCATCCTCATCACGTGTAACTGCACCATACCCTCTGCCAAATGAGCTTGGCTCCATGTTTTTCACCCATGGCTCCATGTTCTTCACCATTATAGTAGCCATGTTATATAGCAGTTTTTTGAAGAAATAAAAAGAAAAGACAAAGACCTTAATCTCGAGGAATTATAATTCATTCAACACAACAAATATTTATTCATTAAACATTCAGCAAATACTTAAAACTCAGTTGGAGATAAGACATATAAATGAAATTGCTAGAGAACATGAAATAACATAGTCAAACACCATGTAACAGTCACGTTTTCATTGTTTTAGGAATACAGAAGAAGGAACAATCTCTGTGAGCCTTAGTGTTCTGAGAGAACTCCATGGAACAAGACCGGAGATAGATTTTAAAGAATTAACAGAATTCAAAATGAGAAAAGAGTAAGTGGCACACATTTTATATAAACTGAATAACAAAATGAAAACTTAAAATAATATGCGTATCATTCCATACACTGCCCTGTACATAGTGAGAAGAAAGAATGAATGTTGGGTCAGTTAGTAGAAAAAAACATATATGAAGCTAAGGAGTTTTAAACTGGCCCCAAAGACAGTATGTAATATATACATATTGCTTCACCTTAGCCTTAAATGTCTTTGATTCTAAAAGCTTTGGAATATATCTTATGTTTCTTGCCTATTACAATAATTGCCTGTTACAGTAATGCCACTTTCAACACACTTCAAACTTATTTTTTCTTTATTCTGGAGTGTATCTTTTAGTGTATCCTTTAAATTAGAAAAAATATCTATAAACTAAATTTTAAATGATTTATTTAAAATGAAACCAAATTTTATTGTTTATATAAAAATATCATATGGAATTATACAGGTATAAATTTCTACAAGTATATAATAAAATATATTTTAAAAGATCCTCCCAATGGATAAAATTTAAATTTATATTACTGTTAAATTGATTTAAGTAAGTCTAATATTGCAACAGTTTAAAAATTATTGCTTTTCAGTGACTGTTCTCATTTGTTAGAAGACCTATTTTTCTACAATATTTTTTCTTCAGTATACATTTGTAAAATCTATTTAACATTTTCCACCTTTATCCCACTTTTATTAGCATTATCTCACACTGTTCTTTTCATTTTACTACGTGGTTTTTCCTACAGTTGATTTTGTGACATATGCCTTTAATATACTAGGCTGAATTTTCAAAGCATAAAACCAACATTTTCTAATTATTTTTTGCCAAGAAAGCATTGATTTGACCAAAATCATATGCATACATATAAAATATTAAAATAAGTAAATGGAGCTGTTTTGTTATAGTAGATGCCATGTCCACAGCATCCTGCACAAGCTCTCTGTTCCTTTTGTCCCCCCACTTCTGTCCCACAAGAAAGTTCCTAAGATGTCCTGGAATTTTTTTGGTCACAACGTGAAGGCAACTATTATAGAAGCTAGTTCCTATTAGCCATTTTCCTTCAATTTTACTATCTGTCACTAAGCAAATGGTACTATCTTTGGTCATGGAACAAATCTGTGTGTTCTAATTTTCCCCAGGAATAAAAGGCAGAAAACTGAGAAATGTACTCTTCCCAGCCGCCCCCCACACACACACACACATACTATGGACATTTCTGTTTGGCTTTGTTCAACAAGATAAACATTAGATACCAACGTGTAATAGAAGTTCTTTTTCTTATTCAACATATTTGAGACCTATATTTGGTCAAATAATAGAAAAAGTTAAGATAAGCTGGGAACGATGGAAAATATACTTGTGTTCCTTGCATATTTTAATTTTAAGTATAGGCATCAACTTTCATTTGCCAGATTTTCAATGTAGAACCAAAGCCTTTACTTGAATGGTGCGTTTTCTGACTGGAGTTTTTTTTGTTTTTTTTCTTTTTTTTTCTTTTTTAAATGCCACACTCATTATTGATAATTCCTTTAAAATGAAGAGAAAAATTATAAGGTGCCTAGATTCTTTCTTTTTCTTATACAGTGTCTCTCTCACAGTTGGACACTACTTTTTTAAGACTTGCAGTTTTTGAGTACAACTGGTATAATTAAGACGTTGCACAAACTCAGCTGACTCTGGGTTGGTAATGTAGTGCTCATGCAGGGGAAAACATATGTTTTGGCATCTATTGGTCATGGGCAGTACTGACACAAGTCCCCCCCTTAACCCCCTGGTAACCACTGATATTTTAACTGTCTTCACCTTTTTTCAGAATACTATAGAGTTGGAATCATACAGTATTTAACCTTTTCTTACTGGCATCTTTCACTTAGCAATAGGAATTGAAATTTCCTCCATGTTTTTTCATAGCATGATAGCTTATTTCTTGTTATCACTGAATAATATTCCATTGTATAGATATACTTCAGTTTGTTTATTCATCCACATATTAAAGGACATCTTGGTTGTTGTGACCTCACTTTTTAATCCTAAATTAGAATCAATAGATCACTTACATTTTAAGATCTACTGGTGTCCATCACTAATACCCAAATACGTTCCCTTAAAAAAATCTGTAGAAGAATTATACATTCCCTCTTCTTTAACTTTCAAATATAATTTGTATATAAAATTTTTTCAGCAAGGTTTTAAGCTAATCAGTGTATCATAAATAAAAGTAATGCTCGATCCCATTCTTCATCTGTCCCTGAGAAAGGTGAGGACACAATGCAGCTCACAAAATTATTTATTCATGCAAATAGCAATAATTGAGTAAATGGTACATTCTTGTCTTTGAGCTAATAGAGATACAGTGGTGAAAAAATAAACATATATTTAATCCTTATGTTCAGGAATTTGTGTCATTAGAATGAAGATGATAAAGGTAGTAATATTTATTTTAATTAAGGAAATATGTTCTTTTCCTTTCTATATTCTTATTCTTGGTTTGTGCTTCTATTATTTGAAATATGATTTTATGGAAAGATATGTAAAGCCACATGATTTAACTTGTTCACCCATCACTTTTCTCAAAAAAGAAACTGACAGTTTGCTGATCTCTTTTCAGACATTTCATTGTTTTCTGTTTCATAAATACAAATATTAGTGAATTCCTATAACATTTTCAGTTCCTTGTTTCCTTCATTTTTTTAAAAAAAATGTAGTTATTAAGATTTCTACTTCTCCAATTTAATTTTGTGAGGCACTAAATCTTGATCTTACAATTCAGAATTTTTAAAGCTGCTTATATAGCTCTTCTTCATAAATTGGCCTTGAAAATCATAAAAAAGAAAGAAACATCACCTCCACCTCCAACGTGTGATGGTCTCTTTATTTTCTCCCATATCCTGATGCAGTCAATTACCTAGGCTATGGGAAAATTAAAGCTGTTAACCAACTTTCTTCTCTCATTGTGTGCCTTAGATTTTAAATGCATGTGGCATAATCGGCACTAACAACAAAGTTCTCTGCACCCCCTACCAATCCTCCCAGCACATCTCACTAATTCATCACTATCCAATCAATAATGGCCCCTGCTGAGAAGGGGTGAGAGAAGGATGCCTTTCTTTTTCCCATAAATACTTGAAATTGGCCTAATTATAATGTCTTGTGCTTGGATGCAGTGACAATAGCCTTCCATTTAGATGAGAAGAGACATACACCTAGACACCCCTAACTAGGTGGAGAAATACCTAGTTAGGCAGATTAAATAGAAACGTTCCACGTAAGTGTGTAACTGCAGAAGCCATCATCGGCCTATATTCCTATTGCATAAAAATGAATCCTATTAAAAAAAAAGGTGGTATCAGACAGAAATCAACTGTACAGAACATTTCTCTTTTTCCACTTTCACATGTCCCTTTCTCTCAGCCTTTGTTTCTTTCCCTACCCTCTCCCTTCCTATTTGCCGCCCTATTTTCTCCTTAGAGAACTTCCTTGCTCTCCTCTCACCTTTCACTTTATTTCATTCCTTCTGCTTTACCTTCTTTTCTCCTGTGTCTCTCTTTTTAAATCTTTCCTCTTGGATTTGAAAGTAACATAACCAGGATAGTGATTTGGGACGATCAATCTTGCATCACTAAGAAGCATAAACTTCAAGGGGATTAGACTGTATGCATGGAAATGATTAGAAAATTATTACAGGCAGGAGATTTTCCAGGTAAGAGATGATGAGGTTCTGAAATGGTGGTCGTGAGAAAGGTAAAGAGAAGATAGATGTGAGAGGTGTTGTAAATATAGAATTGACAGCTTCACAATTACAGGGGAGACTGGAACACACCTTCAGAACACTCAAGGAATCATTTGCACATCATAACCGTGAATTTTTCAACTGCTAATTCGATCATTGCAATGTGAACTTCAGCAATCTGCCCTTTATATGCATAACAATATCATAAATAAATCAGGGGAAAGCTAATGAGAAAATATATATCAATGGGCCAAGTAAGCGCCATGCAGAAAATCAACAACAGTTTGTAATTCAGTTCAATCATGTGCTGGGTAATTACATATTATGCAATCCAAAAGAATGTGCACTTTCTATTGTAAAATCAGATTGAGTCCTGAATGTAGGCTATCTGTGAACTCAGACTTCTACATAGGGACTAGGGTGGGTTTGCATGTTTAGATGTGCTGAAATATACATTTGAAAGGAAAACAAAAAAACTTCTCTCCAATGATCTCTTTGGAAAAATAATACCATTGGGCATCGTGCCTTGGAAACCCACATGGCACGGTTAATGAAAAGCCAGGAGTTTGGAGAGAATATTGAATTTGAAAGTCTCTGAGAGTGTTCCCCAAATGGGTTGTTAACTCCCTGTGACAGAGAACATTAATGCTAGATGATGGCAGTCATTCGATTCTAAACACAAAGCATATTGTCTGTGATTAAAGGCAGATGCTGGAGGAGGGCATCCAGGGTATTGTGGCCAGAGCTGCATTAGAACTATTCCTTGGCAATTTCAAAGCTGTGACCAAAAGTAATAATAATAATAATCATAATAAAATAAGACAATTTGCCTTCTTCCCCATATTTAAGGGTAGATGCCCATGACTTTTCTAAAAGCTTAAAGTACAAATGTTTTTATACATTTGGGGAAAGACTCCAATACTCTTTTATATATATATAAATTTCATAGATACAAAGACCACAAAATAAACAAACTGCAGGCCACAGCATGATATCCACAGCAACCATTTAGAACACATATGTGAGTGAGGGTCTGTTTGCCTGTAAATCTGTTGTGTCTGTTTGTCTGTGTGGCTTGTTAAATAGTTCTGGGGAAAAGGCAAGTGACTAATCTATTTTTGTCTCTATAATATTTTAATGCATAAAAATATAACTATTTTTTATAGTGATGGATTTTTTTCCACAAGTATTTTGTGGTATTTTTCATGAAATATCCTTTCCTTCTTTTAAACTTTTACAACTTTATTGTATCACTTTTATTAGAGCATAACAGATTAGATTTATTAGAATTATTTATATACATCTTGCAACTCTCCTCCTAGACCATAAATTACTTTGGGTGAAAGCCTATATCCATTCATTTATTGTTAATTGAATACTATTCATATGCCCAGAATTTTCTATAAGCTTTATATATATTATCCCATTTAATGCAAATGATCATATTCATTAGATATACTGTTTCCTCGATCTTACAGTTGAGGTAACTGAAGCACAGAAAAGTTAACTTGACCAAGGACTCATGGTTAGTAAGTAGCAAAGCTGACTCAAAAACTTGACTTCAAAACCCATCCATGCATTTTATGAAGAGCGTGAGAAACAAGGCATAGCTCAAGGCTTGCCAAAAGGAAGGAGTCTAACTACAACATACTTCCTTGAAAAAATTGTATCTCAAAAGGCTTCACCCTCAATTTGAGACTGAATCAGAATAAAGAGTTTCTCACTCCCCATTCAGCACATACACCCAGGACTACAAAGGAAAGTGTCTTGCATCCGAGAAGATCAAAAGAGAAATTATATCCTAAGAGTTCATAATCACAGCTTGCAGTGCTGAGATTGAAACACAAATTCCTATCTCCAGGGTTGTCCAAATAAGTTCAAGCCATGGATTTAGTTTAAAGTGGACAATGGACACAACATGTGCTTGCAAGAAACAGATGAAAGTGCTTTCTAGAAGAGCATATTTTCATGTTAGGCTTCAAATAATTATATAACTTTCTAAGAAAAATAAGTTTTCACTCGAAAGGAAACAAGATACTATGAGTGAGGACAAGTAGAAACAAAAGTTGGAAAGGAATTTAAGATTTTGTATAATCAAACACAGATTTTAAACAACTGTTTACTATTGAAGCCGAATCCAGCCTCTTTACCCTGACACCGAATTAAATCTTGGAGGGTCTTGAGTGAAGTAGAAAAGGATAGCTTTATTGCTTTGCCAGGCAAAGGGGACCACAGTGGGCTAATGCCTTCAAAACTGTGTGTCCCAACCTGGAGGGGGTAGTGAGAAGTTTTACAGTAATGGTTCAAAGAGGGCATGATCAGCTCATGGACATTCTTCTGAATGGTTGATAGTGAGGTAAGTGGGAGTCAGCATCATCAACCTGGTTTCAACTAGTCCAGGAGCCAGCATACCATTGGCCAGCATACCATTAATTTCTCCCCCCTGGTGGGAGTTTCAGTATATCAAAGGAGCTCAAAAATATTGTCATGTATACACCTTGACGGGGGAAAAAAGACCCTGCCCCAAACCTGCACTATTGTTTCTTTTGACTGTTCCTCCCTTGCCTCTGCACCCCTCCCTTCCTTAATTATGGAAGGTCATGGAGGCTAAATGAAGCCTATTTCCTGTAATCAAGAAAAAGGGGACAAAGAAAGGCTTTTGTGCCCAGGAGTCCCACAGTGCCCTGTTCAGTATCACTATATTTACATAAATAAAATGTGAGGTAAAAATAACTAGAGAATAGAAACTTTTTTAAATGACCCAAATTTAGAAAGAAAATAGAACTTTGGAAACAAACAAAAAAATTCAGACAAAAACTTCCCTTATAAATTTAACTGCAGATTAGACATAAATGAAAGAAAAATTAGGTTAACTGAAAATAATTTGAAAGAAAAAGTTTTATTCTAAGTGGTAAATTTGTTGGTGTGAAATTGTTTATAATACTTTCTTTTCATCCTTTTAATGTTTTTAGGATCTGTTGTGTTATTAATATCTGTAATTTGTATTTCTCTCAATCAGTTTAGCTAGGATCTTATAAATCTTGTGAATCTTTTTGAAAAAAACAACTTTGTGGTAATCAAAGGGTTCATTTTATTTGTTTTGTTTTTCTAAAAAAATATCAAAGTTGTGTGCTGCCTGATGTCCATTGTCTGCAAGTAGTTGTTTCATATCTTGTACTCAGTTCTCTAATTGTTTAAGGTGAGAGGACAAATACGATACCAGTTCTTCTTTTATAAGCATAATTTTCTTTGTACTGTTTTTATTTTCATGATTTATTTAATATGCTTGATTTTTTAATTATTATCTCTCATGACTACATTTTACTATACAGAACCTAAAATAAAAACTAAGTAAATATTAATATATAATTAAATTAATAAGTAAATACATGCCATATAAAACACATTTTGCCTAATGACCATAATATAATGTATTCAGTGGTTATACTATGCTCCAGGCATTATGCTAGTCATTTTTTCAATTATTTATTCAATATGACCAATCCATTAAATATTTATTGTTATATATCTGTGGTCAGCAAATTATAGCCTACAGGCCAAATCTGACCAATCACTTGTTTTTGTAATTAATGTTTTATTAGAACACAGCCACACTAAGTTGTGTACATATTGCCTGTAACTGTTTTCACACTACAATGGCAAAGAGGAGTAGTTGCAATAGAGACCATATGGTCTGGAAAGTCTTTATACTATTTATTTTAAAATAAATAGTCTAGGGGAGACCTTCAAGATGGCAGAGGCATAAGACGTGGAGATCAACCTCCTCCCCACAAATACATCAAAACTACATCTACATGTGGAATAGCTCCTACAGAACACCTTCTGAACACTGGCAGAAGACCTCAGACTTCCCAAAAGGCAAGAAAACACCCACATACCTGGGTAGGGCAAAAGAAGAAAGAAAAATCAGAGACAAAAATTAAGGACAGGACCTGCACCTCTAGGAGGGAGCTGTGAAGGAGGAAACGTTTCTGCACACTAGGGAGCCCCTTCACTGGCAGGGACGGAGTGTGGGCAAGGGAAAAGTCATGGAGGAGAGCACAGCAACAGAGGTGCAGGAGACAAAGCGGAGAGATCCCCGCACAAAGGATGAGTGCTGATCAGCACTCGCCAACCTGAGACGCTTGCCTGCTCACCCACCAGGGCAGGTGGTGGCTGGGAGCTGAGGCTTAGGCTTTGGAGGTAAGATCCCAGGGAGAGGACTAGAGTTGGCTGCATGAAGACAGCCTGAAGGGGGCTAGTGCACAACAAATAGCTGGGAGGGAATCAGGGAAATAGTCTGGAACTGCCAAAAAGGCAAGAGACCATTGTTTCGGGGTGTGCAAGGAGAGGGGATTCCTTTCCCTTGTGCCCACAGAAGGCAGAGCACTGCCTAAGCAAGCTCCAGAGATGGGTGCAAGCCACAGTTATCAGCTCAGATCCCAGAGGCGGGCATGAAATGCTAACGCTGCTGCTGCCGCTGTCACGAAAAATCCTGTGTGCAAACACAGGTCACTACCCAAACCCCTCTGGGAGCATGTGCAGGACACCACTGCCAGGATCCTTAGATCCATGGACAATGTCCCCAGGAGAACACATGGCATGCCTCAGGCTGTTGCAATATCATTCCAGCCACTTCCACCACAGGCTTGCCCCGCATTACAATTATGACTACAATACCCTGCCCTCCCCCAGGCCTGAGTGATCCAGAGAGCACTAATCAGCTGCTGCTTTAACCCTTTTCTGTCTGGGCAGGGAACAGATGTCTGAGGGCGACCTACACACAGAAGCAGGACCAAAACCAAGGCTGAACACCAGGAGTTGGGCAAACAAAGAAGAGAAAGGGAAATTTCTCCATGCAGCCTCAGGAGCAGTGGATTAAATCCCCACAAACAACCTGATGATCTCTGCATCTGTGGAATACCTGAATAGACAATGAATGTTCCCAAAATTGAGGCAGTAGACTTTGGGAGCACTTGTAGATTTGGGGTTTGTTTTCTGCAACTGATTTGTTTGTGATTTTTATGTTTATCCTAGTTTAGTTTTTAGAGCTTGTTATCATTGGTGGATTTGTTTATTGGTTTGGTGGCTCTCTTCTTTTTTTATTTTATTTTTTAATTTTAATTTTTTAAATTTTATTATTATTTTTTCCTTCTTTTTTTCTAACTTTTCTTCTGAGTCGTGTGGCTAGCAGGGTCTTGGAGATCTGGCCAGGTGTCAGGCCTGAACCACTGAGGTCAGAGAGCTGAGTCCAGGACATAGGGACACCAGAGACTTTGTGGCCCCATGTAATATCAATTGACAAGAGATCTCCAAGATATCTCCATCTCAACATTAAGACCCAGCTCCACCCAATGGCCAGCAAGTTCCAGTGCTGGACGTCCCATGCCAAACAACTAGCAAGACAGGACAACAAACCCACCCAGTAGCAGAGAGGCTGTCTAAGCCATACTAAGTTCACAGACATCCAAAACACACCACCTGATTCGGCCCTGCCCACCAGAAAGACAAAATCTAGCCTCACACAAGAGAACACAGGCAAGAGTCCCCTCAACCAGGAAGCCTACACAAGCCACTGAACCAAACTCACCCACTTCAGGCAGACACCAAAAACAATGGGAACTACAAACCTGCAGCTGGCAAAAACTCGAGCCCAAACACAGTAAGTTAAGAAAACTGAGAAGACAGAGAAATAAACTGCAGATGAAGGAGCAAGGTAAAAATAAATGAATAGAAAATAGGCAGTCTACCTGAAAAAGAACTCAGAGTAATGATAGTAAAGATGATCCAAAATCTTGGAAATAGAAGGGAGAAAATACAAGAAACATTTAAAAAAGACCTAGAAAAACTAAAGAGCAAAAAAACAATGATGAACAACACAATAAATGCAATTTTAAATTCTCTAGAAGGAATCAAGAGCAGAATAACAGAGGCAGAAGAGTGGATAAGTGACCTGGAAGTTAAAACAGTGGAAATAACTACTGCAGAGCAGAATAAAGAAAAAAGAATGAAAAGAATTGAGGACAGTCTCAGAGACCTCTGGGACAACATTAAATCCACCAATATTCGAATTATAGGGGTCCCAGAAGAAGAGAAAAAGAAAAGGACTGAGAAAATATTTCAAGAGATTATAGTTGAAAACTTCCCTAATATGGGAAAGGAAATAGTTAATCAAGTCCAGGAAGAACAGAGAGTCCTATACAGGATAAATCTCAGGAGAAACACACCAAGACACATATTAATCAAACTACCAAAAATTAAATACAAAGAAAAAATATTAAAAGTAGCAAAGGAAAAGAAACAATTAACATAAAAGGGAATCCCCATAAGGTTAACAGCTGATCTTTCAGCAGAAACTCTGCAATACAGAAGGGAGTGGCAGGACATATTTAAAGTGATGAAAGGGAAAAACCTAAAACCAAGATTACTCTCTCCAGGAAGGATCTCATTCAGATTCGACAGAGAAACTAAAAACTTTACAGACAACTAAAGCTAAGAGAATTCAGTACCACCAAACCAGCAGTACAACAAATGTTAAAAGGACTCCTCTAGGTAGAAAACCCAAGAGAAGGAAAAGACTTACAATAACAAACCCAAAACAATTAAGAAAATGGTAATAGGAACATACATATCGATAAAAACCTTAAATGTAGACGGATTAAATGCTCCAACCAAAAGACATAAACTGGCTGAATGGATACAACAACAAGACCTGTATATATGCTGTATAAAAGAGACACTCTTCAGACCTTGGGATACATACAGACTGAAAGTGGGCAGATGGAAAAAGATGTTCCATGCAAATGGAAAGTAAAAGAAAGCTGGAGTAGCAAGTCTCATATCAGAAAAAATAGACTTTAAAATAAAGACTATTACATGAGAAAAAGAAGGACACTACATAATCATCAATGGATCAATCCAAGAAGAAGATAAAACAGTTGTAAATATTTATGCACCCAAAATAGGAGCACCTCAATACATAAGGCAAATGCTAACAGCCATAAAAGGGGAAATCGGCAGTAACACAATCATACTAGAGGACATTAGCACAACCTTTCACCAATGGAAAGATCATCCAAAATGAAAATAAATAAGGAAACTCAAGGTTCAAATGATACATTAAACAAGATGTACTTAACTGGTATTTATAGGACATTCCTTCCAAAGAAAACAGAAAAAAATTTCTTCTCAAGTGCTCATGGAACATTCTTCAGGATAAATCATATCATGGGTCACAAATCAAACTTTGGTAAATTTAAGAAAATTGAAATCATATAAAGTATCATTTCCGACCACAACGCTATGAGACTAGATATCAATTGCAGGAAAAATATATGTAAAAAATACAAACACAGGGAGGTTAAACAATACACTACTAAATAACCAAGAGATCACTGAGAAATAAAAAAGGAAATGAAAAAATACCTAGAAACAAATGACAATGAAAACATGATGACCCAAAACCTATGGGATGTGGCAAAAGCAGTTCTAAGAGGGAAGTTTATAGCAATACAAGCCTACATCAAGAAACAAGAAAAAACGTCAAATAAAAAATCTAACCTTACACCTAAAGGAACTAGAGAAAGAAGAACAAACAAAACCCAAAGTTGGCAGATGGAAAGAAATCATAAAGATCAGATCAGAAAGAAATGAAAAAGAAATGAAGGAAACAATAGCAAAGATCAATAAAACTAAAAGCTGGTTCTTTGTGAAGATAAACAAAATTGATAAACCATTAGCCAGACTCATCAAGAAAGAAAGGGAGAAGACTCAATTCAATAGAAATGAAAAAGGAGAAGTTACAACTGATACAGCAGAAATACAAAGGATCATGAGAGATTATTAAAAGCAAGTATATGCCAATAAAATGGACAACCAGGAAGAAATGGACAAATTCTTTAAAAAGTACAAATTTCGAATTGGGCGATTGGGATTGGCAGGTATACAGTGATGTGTATAAAATTGATGACTGATTTAAAAAAAAAAAGAGAGAAGGGATATAGAATCAACAGAATAAAATATTTAATAAAAAATAAGTACAAATTTCCTAGACTGAACCAGGAAGAAATAGAAAATGTAAACAGATCAATCACAAGCAATGAAATTGAAACTGTGATTAAAAATCTTCCAACAAACAAAAACCTAGGACCAGATAACTTCAAAGGCGAATTCTATCAAACATTTCGAGAAGAGCTAACACCCATCCTTCTCAAACTCTTCCAAACTATAGCAGAGGAGGAACACTCCCAAACTCATTCTACTAGGCCACTGTCACAGTGATACAAAAACCAGACAAAGATATCACAAAGAGAGAACTATAGGCCAATATCACTGAAGGACATAGATGCAAAAATCCTCAACAAAATACTAACAAAAAGAATCCAACAGCATATTAAAAGGATTATACACCATGATCAAGTGGGGTTTATCCCAGGGATGCAAGGATTCTTCAATATATGCAAAACAAAAAATGTGATAAACCATATTAACAGATTGAAGGAGATAAATCATATGACCATCTCAGTAGATGCAGAAAAAACTTTGGACAAAATTCAACTCCCATTTATGATAAAAACCATACAGAAAGTAGGCATAGAGGGAACTAACCTAAACGTAATAAAGACCATATATGACAAACACACAGCCAACATCATTCTCAATGGCGAAAAATTGAAACAATTTCCAAAAAGATCAGGAACAAGACAAGGTTGCCCAATCTCACCACTATTATTCAACATAGTTTTGGCAGTTTTAGCTACAGTAATCAGAGAAGAAAAATAAATAAAAGGAATCCAAATTGGAAAATAAAGAGTAAATTGTCACTGTTTGCAGATGACATGATACTGTACTTAAAGAATCCTAAAGATGCTACCAGAAAACTACTAGAGCTAATCAATGAATTTGGTAAAGTAGCAGGATACAAAATTAATGTACAGAAAGCTCTTGCAGTCCTATACAGTAATGGTGAAAAATCTGAAAGAGAAATTAAGGAAACACTCCCATTTACCATTGTAACAAAAAGAATAAAATACCTAGGAATAAACGTACTTAAGTAGACAAAAAACCTGTATGCAGATAATTATAAAACACTGATGAAAGAAATTAAAGATGATACAAACAGATGAAGAGATATACCATGTTCTTGGATTGGAAGGACCAACATTGTGAAAATGACTATACTTAGCAAAGCAATCTACAGATTCAAAGCAATCCCTATTACACTACCAATGGAATTTTTCACAGAACTAGAACAAAAAAGTTCACAATTTGTATGGAAACACAAAAGACTGTGAATAGTCAAAGGTACTTTGAAAAAGAAAAACGGAGCTGGAGGAAACAGTCTCCCTGCCTTCAGACTATACTACAAAGCTACAGTAATCAAGACATTATGGTACTGGCACAAAAACAGAAATATAGGTCAATAGAACAGGATAGAAAGCCCAGAGATAAACCCACACACATATGTTCACCTTATGCTTGATAAAGGAGGCAAGAATATACAAAGGAGAAAAGACAGCCTCTTCAATAACTTGCACTGGGAAAACTGGACAGCCACATGTAAAAGAATGAAATTAGAACACTCCCTAACAACATACACAAAAATAAACTCAAAATGGATTAAAGACCTATATGTAAGGCCAGACACTATAAAAGTCTTAGAGGAAAACATAGGAAGAGCACTCTTTGACATAAATCACAGCAATATCCTTTTTGACCCACCTCCTAGAGAAATGGATATAAAAACAAAAATAAACAAATAGAGCCTAATGAAACGTAAAACCTTTTCCTCAGCAAAGGAAACCATAAACAAGACGATAAGAAAACTCTCAGAATGGGAGAAAATATTTGCAAACAAAGCAACTGACAAAGGATTAATCTCCAAAATATACAATTAGTTCATGCAGTTCAATAACAAAAAAACAAACAACCCAATCCTAAAATGGACAGAAGAGCTAAATAGACATTTCTCCAAAGAAGATATAAAGATTGCCAACAAATACACGAAAGAATGCTCAACATCACTAATCATTAGAGAAATGCAAATCAAAACTACAATGAGATATCATCTCACACCGGTCAGAATGGCCATCATCAAAAAATCTGCAAACAATAAATGCTAGAAAGGGTGTGGAGAAAAGGGAACCCTCTTGCACTGTTGATGGGAATGTAAACTGATACAGCCAATATAGAGAACAGTATGGAGGTTCCTTAAAAAGCTAAAAATAGAACTACCATATGACCCAGCAATCCCACTACTGTGCATATACCCTGAGAAAACTATAATTCAAAAAGAGTCATGTACCATGATGTTTATTGCAGCTCTATTTACAATAGCCAGGACATGGAAGCAACTTAAGTGTCCCTCAACAGATGAATGGATAAAGACGATGTGGCACATATATACAGTGGAATATTACTCAGCCCTAAAATGAAATGAAATTGAGTTATTTGTAGTGAAGTGGATGGACCTAGAGAGTGTCATACAGAGTGAAGTAAGTCAGAAAGAGAAAAACAAATAACTTATGCTAACACATATATATGGAATCTAAAAAAAAAAGTTCTGATGAACCTAGCGGCAGGACAGGAATAAAGACGCAGATGTAGAGAATGGACTTGAGGACACTTGAAGAGGGAGAAGGGTAAGCTGGGACCAACTGAGTGATTAGCATTGACATATATACACTACCAAATATAAAGTAGATAGCTAGTGGGAAGCAACCACATAGCCCAGGGAGATAGGCTTTGTGCTTTGCAGTAAGCAGAGGGGTGGGATATGGAGGGTGGGAGGGAGACACAAGAGGGAGGGGATATGGGGATATATATATACATATAGCTGATTCACTTTGTTATACAGCAGAAACTAACACAACATTTTAAAACAAATATACTCCAATAAAGATGTAAAAAAAAAATAAGGAAAAAATGCAATTGACTGTAACAGAATAAAATAGAACGTAAAGAATAAAACTGAGCACTTCATTCATGATAGGGATAAATTTATTTTATTTTTTTGTTTGTATGTCTGTGCATGTGCTAAGTTGTACTGCAAAATATATTTCTTCCATTTCATCACAGTAAAAAGAGTTTGAAAAACATAAATAAATAAATAAATAAATAAATAAATAAATAAATAAATAAATAAATAAATAGCTAGCTTATTTACTATCTGGTCCTTTATAGAAAAAATTTGCCAAACCCTGTTGTATATTCTTTTCCACAAAAGGAAAATGTGGCCTGAAGAGATTATTTATTTTGAACAAAATCAAATTAAACACAAATCTGTCATACACTTAAAGTCTTCTTAATTAATTCCTGTGCCCCATGACTTAAGACAAAATAATTGTTTGGTTTAACCTATTGCAATAAGGAAATGTTGAACTGAAAGAAATACAAACTCTTGAAATTATACATAAAATGCCTTCTCTTACTTAAAGAATGAAAAATTTTTTCCTTCCTGTTCTATTTCTTGTGATCTTTCTACATTTAACACTTATCCTTTCTGAGAATACTTCTTTGACAACTTCAGCACAAATTCACTTAATTCATTATTTTGGAAATAATGTCACTCAACCAGTTGAACTTAAATCAAAATCTAGTAGGTTATATGTGTATAACTTCACTTCAAGGAGTCAGAACTCTTTCCATAATTTATCTGTGTCCTAATAGTATATATTGAAGCTCATGGTTATAGATTATTAAGTAACTTAGAAACATACATACAGAAAGTTAAATATCAATCGAGAATTGTTAGCAAGTACCTCTAATAATTCAGAACTTGATAAAGTGCTGACAGTATAGTGTGGAGGAGTGTGATCATTGTTTCTCCATTAATGTAACTTCATACTTGATTAGAAAAGAAAGACATTCAATAAGTAAGTAAATTAGGACTCAAAGAAACTAAGCCACCTATCTCATTCTTAATAACTCCCATATATGGCAGATACTCTAAAATCTCTTCCTTCTCCTTCCAAACTGCCCGTTTATGCCCCCAAAACTATCTCCAACCCAATAGCCCATCTTGAAACACGCCTCCCTTGTTCTGGGTGGCAATAAATTTTGTTTCCTTTCTCTAGAGTAAGTCTTCCCTCTGCAATATAAATCAAGGTTGTTTCACCTACGTCCCCAATTCTCCATTTCACCAAATTCTACAATCAGCAGAATACAAGTTTAAAAGCTGATGAGCAAGCAAAAATTGAATTTGCTTTGGTGTGTGAAAGCAGACAAGAAGGCTGTGAATAACCATACATTGATTATTTTACTCCTTTCTTAAATAATTAAATAATCCTAAGTATGTTGATTGCTACAAAAGAAAAGTAGAGAATATCGGTGAATACCAGATAGATCTTAATCTAGTCCCATTGTCAGAAAATACAGGTATACCTCACAGATATTGTGGGTTTGGTTTCAGATCATCATGATAAACTGAATATCTCAATAAAGCGAGTCCCACAAAGTGTTTGGTTTCCCAGTGCATATAAAAGTTATGTTAACACTATGCTGTAGTCTATTAATTGCTCAATAGCATTACATATAAAAAGCAATATAAATTTCTTTAATTTTATTGTTAAAAAATGTTAACGATTATCTGAGCCTTCAACAAGTCAATATTTTTGCAGTAGTAACATCAAAGGTTACTGATCACAGATCATCTTAACAAATATAATAATAACGAAAATTTTGGTATATTGTGAGAATTACCAAAATGTGACACAGAGACAAGAAGTGAGCAAATGCAGTTAGAAATATAGCTCCCACAGATTTGCTTAACTCAGGGTTGCCACAAATCTTCAATCTGTAAAAACTACAGTATCTGAGAAGCACAATAAAGTGAAGCTCAATATAATGAAGTATGCTTGTATTGTAGAAAGTGGCGTTAGATGAGAAGAAAAGTAGGCCTATGGAAAGCAAAGGGAAGAGTAGTTCAGTAATGAAGGAGCCAACCAGGCAAGTGCAATTTTATCTGTGCAAAGGTGATAATAGAAACACCCAACACCATCACCCACACCTGCAAGCATACTCTCTTGCTTTTTATTTGGTTCTATATTTTCTTTATCCAAAAATACAGGATTTTTGATGAGTATTCTCTTTATACAATGCTGATTATTTTTAACCAAACCAAACTAAACTAACTAACTGCAGATGAGGCACCTGAAAGACACTAGGAAACACCATTCAAATGAGTCTTACCAGAAGAAAAGTGAGACAGAAGTTTGAGGACCTTCAGCTTAGAGCAAGAAGAGCTGCTCTGTATGATATATACAGTATGTGGACAAAGAAATCTTCATTTTGATTAATGATGGTGATTATGATACTAAAGATCTTTGGCAGTATAGTGTTTAGGGAGAAGAAATGGATTTTGGCTTAGATTATATCTACATGCAAGCACATTCACAGACTATTATGGCCAGAGCTTCTAAATAATGCTTAGCTAATAGGAACATCTAAATTACACATACTTAATGAAAATCCTGGAAATTAATTTCCAAGTTTGATCATCTGGCAAAGTCTATGATACTCTTTTTGGTGAGTACTATTTCATCTTATAAACCACCAATCAGAAACTAATCATATTACATTGTTTTCATTAAAGTACATCAATCTAAGTATGATCCACTATTTTCAATGTTTGCTTCTTATTCTTGTTTTGTTTCTTTGTTTGTTTTGGTTGGTTGCCTGCTTTTTTTGCTAGAAAAACAAGTTATGACAGACATCAAATATTTGTGGTTTATGAGAGAAAAATTGAAACTTGAGAAAATGTTGTCCATTCTTAAAACTATCAAAACCTGCTCATAATGAATTTGGTGGGGGAATATCTGGGTCTAATTTATACAACATGAAATCTTTTTTTAAGGAAGCAGAGTTTCCTGAAATATCATTGGATTGACCAAATAAATAGCCTTGACCAAATATATTGATGTCCTTAGTTTAGTATTCAGAAAGCTGGAGATACTCTCTCCTTGTTACCCTGAGATAGGACCTCCTTATACACAGAGAAGAAAGGCAGAGTCTCATTTTCACCAATGTTTCTCCTATGGTGTCTTCTGCAGGTAAATATCCCAATTCAGTACCCTTAAGAGTGTAAAATCCAGACAATTGTCCCAATGCTGAACTTAAGTGTAGCTGGGGAGTGTCATGTGTGGAGCTCTTCATAACCTTTTGCACTTTACCAAGAGGGAAGACATCCTACTCTCTCATCCCTCTATACTACCAGTCTTTTCATATTTACTTTATCCAGTACCTACCCTCTCTCTTTTCAGGTGCATCATCTGCTCTACAGCATAATTAATAGAGAAGTTCATGACTTCAATGACAGGATCTATGGTCTTGGTCCTTTCCTGTGTTTTGTGAATTCTATACCTGCAGATGTCAATGGTTTATTTTGTTTAGCTTCTGCTGGCTCCAAAGAAGAGCTCTATTGCCTCTGTTCCCTGCAGCCTCTTCTAGGAATAAGAGATGGTAGTGAGTTTTAGTTCCTATGAAAGTTTTATTCAGTGATTTTAAGATGTCTTACTTTTTGTTCTAGAGAAATAAAATATAAACATAGTCTAAAAAAAATAGATATATTATAATTGTTGGTGACTCATAAAAGGAAAGAACTGAGATCTTCTCATTTAATTCTTTTCTGTGCATAATCAGCGCAGATAGCACCCAGTGAATCAGGACAAGCACCTTAATTGTGCAGCCTTAACTGACCTTAATTTTTTCCCAACTGGTTTCCAACCTCCCACCCACTGCATTCCAATTCTGTGGAATAATAATAAAAATAATAACATATATGTGCTAAAAATGTTCATAGAAGGAAAGGGTAATAAGTCAATGTAAGTTTTAAGGAAGAAATGCATTTGAGTTCATTCTTAAGAAATTATGATAGACACACAAGAGGAAGGCCATTCTAGGAGATTCTCAGACACAGAGTTTCTCAGGTAGGTACAAATGGGGTGTGATTTCATGACAATGATATTGGACTGAGGTTTCATTTTAGAATACGCCAGATGATAGAGGACTGGCAAAGTCAAGCACGTTTTGGATTTGATGTCAAAAAGGTAGATAATCACTGTAGACTTGTAAGAAATGGAATGATAAGAAAAGCTGTGTTAAAGAAGAATAGCTTTCTTCTACTTCTCCCTTTGAGGCTGAAGGTTTACTTACTTTGTTTTGCATTTTATTTAGGTATTTATTTATTTTGTAATTGATTTTATAATTGTCTCAGGTACCCACTTTACTCCACTGTGTGAATGCCCATAAAAATCTACAGTGTAGATCGGTGGGGTTTCCTTGATAGAGCTACTGAAGTTACCATTTACAGATGCCTCCCAGAAGCCTTGACAGTAGCTGCCAAGAAAAAGCTCAGCCATCCCCCAATAGCAGCCACAGGGAAAAGCCAGAAAGGTGAGCTGTGCTGGTATCAAGAAGTACTAGTCTTCTCAGAGTCTGCATTACCAGCAAAGCAAAAACTTCTCCTGTGCCAATTCTGAAATGAATTAATTAGTTGAAGACCAATATTGGGTGAACTTTTCTTTCCTTCCTTCTCTATCATTTTTTTCTAACAATAGTGCATGTGTTGAGTCCCTCAGGGAGCAATGAAACACTTGGATAAGTCAGTTGTAGATTAAATATAGACTCCCTGTGGCAACTCTTATCTCCTGCCTTCCCTCCTGCTTGCAAAGATGCAGAGATGGGATTATTGCCACAGCTGCACTTCCTAGAAGACTAATCAATGCAGCTATAAGAAGGTCTGAAATGCAGCAGGATTTTCAATTCTAAGGATAAAATTTTAAAAAGTGAGGAAGAAAACTGTTCTGAAAGTTATAATGCTGTTAAATCCAAACACTCTTTAAAAACAGAAAATAAGTCTATAAAAATTGCCTCATTGTCCTATTTTGGGTACATATCAAGGTGGGGTTGATAAGACCTGTCTACAGTAGACCAAATAATGAAGGCAAATTCCCAGAGAACATTGATGATTCTTTACCAGAACTTTGTTCATATAAGCAAAATTGGAGTTAGGGCATAGTCACTCTCAGAAGCCACAGATACCCAACTAGAACTGTCAAATTCACTTTTGCTGCCTCTTTATGAACTCTTGGTTGAGCTCTGATGTCATGGAAATATATAAGACAATCCCAAATCAGTTGAGGTACAAAATCATAGAAAAGAAAAATATAGAAAATGTAAAAGGAGTTCTGAGGAAGATACAGTCTAAATCTCATAGAGTAGAAATAAGGATTCTGCCCATATAAGGGGTGTATGTCACCACCCATCTTTAGGGTTTAGAGGTCAGATTCCACTATCTGATACAACTCCTCACTTTTTGGCAAGGTGAATGAGGCCATCCTGGAGTGATGGCAGTGAAAACCAGATGTGAATTTGGGGATATTGTGTAAGTGGACAAGAAGTTATCAGTGTGACTTCCATGTCATTTATCCAAGTCAGTCAATCTGCATATATGTATTGGGAATCGCAATGTGCTTTATGTTATGCTGAGCAAACCAGATTTGGCACTGTCTTCTTGGAGCTTATCCTGTAGTTGAGAATGTAAATATTACACACATAATTATAATTGTAATAATTCTAATCCAAGAGGAACAGAGAATCCTAAGATCTAGGGCTAGCAGTATCCTGGCCTACAGAGATGGTTTCAGGCTCCTTATCTCTCCTCTTTTGGAGGAGACAAGGGGACAGTTGACAGCAGATTTGAGCCAAAAACAATAAAAAATAGGAGATAAACTCTCACAAACTTATGGTGGATCAGTGCACCTTCCTGTGTGGGAATACATACACTGGTGTACTTAACTTGGTGAAGCGGTGATTTGAAAATTAACTTCCAGTGGAGTTTTTGCCAAAGTCTCTGCTTACTAGAGAAGATGTAGAGGAGGGGATTTGGGTTCTTCGGAGTTAATTTCCAAAACAGTTTTTTTTTTTTTTTCCCTCTTTGCACAATTTGTCTTGATGTTATCAAGTGAAACTATTTCTACTTTGTTATGATTAGGGTACACTGATAAAAATATGTAGCATATATATTATCATGAGTGGGGTTTTTTTAGTGAATTTTGGATCCCACCAGTTTTATTAGAAATATACACATTCTCTTTTTTAATTTAATGAATGACATTAGTAAGAAGTAAAATGTTTTATACATTTAGTAAAAGACATTAATGGGAAGGAAGAGATTCATTATGACACTGTTCTGTACCCAGAGAATGCCATGTGAAGATTGTTCTCTGGGTGACTAAACAGGGGACACACTTACTTTAATGACCATATTAAAAGAACACAAGAGTAGAATATTGAAAAGAGTATTCTTAGAAAATAAACCGTTTAAGTTCTCACTTAGTGTTCAGAAAAATGTTGATTTATTTTTTTCTCTCCTCTCTTGGTTAGACAGTGAATTTTTACCCTTCCACATAACCTAGTCCTCCTACCACTATTCCATCTTGACAAAAAATCTAAAAAACAGTGCAAACTAAAGTGACCCTGTTAGACATTTTTGATCAAATCTGAGAGCCCTGATAAGAAATTTGGTTTCACTTTCTAAATATCTCTGAACCATTTGTTGGTTGGTTGGGTGGTTAGTTTATAACATACCAATGTCAAAATGGGGAAGAGTCAGTGACTCATTACTAAATTAGGGAACTCTCCTGAATTCCACTTTACAGATTAAGTACATAAGACTAACTCATATAAAAGAGAGTGAAATTTATTCTCAGAGGCTAATGAAACCTTTGTTTACTATTTTAAAACACTGTGCTTCCTGGGTCAAATCCACCTCAAATGTGTGTGAGTATGAGATTTCTAAGTACAGATCACTCTAAGGACATGGGAAACATTTGAAACACAGATAACCCTATCTTAAAGACATGAGAAACATAACCAGAGATTGTCTTCATATATGTATCACAAGAAGCAGCAACATTCCAAAGAGTCTGGACACAAGAAAAGAGTAGGTCCTACAAAACTCAGTTCTCACCTACTGAGATTTAGCCAGGAGAGGAAATATTATGTTTTATCTTAATGCACATATGTTGACAAGAATGCCTGAAAATTCTTAGAATTTTTACCACTGTAGTTTTGATATACATTTTTAGAGAAAATGGAGCTCATCAAAAGGGTGATTTTTTAATGTATCTCCTTTTTTTCATGTATGTAACAGCTTTATTAAAATATAATTTACATATTATAAATTTCACCCTTTAAAGTGATTTCTAACATATTTACAGAGTTATGCAACCATAACCATTAATTTTTAAATATTTTCACCATCCCTCACAAAAAAACCATACCCACTATCAGTCACTCCCTCTTCTCCTTTGTCCCTAGCCCCTGTATCTATTAATCTACTTTCTGTCCCTGTGGACTTGGCTTTTCTGGACATCTCATATCAATGGAATTATATAATATGTGATCTGTTGAGTCTAGCTTTTTTCACTTAGCATAATGTTTTCATTATATTTCATTATAGTGGGGCTACAAAAATTTGTGAAAAGTCATTGTCTGAACATACATTTTTATTTCATTGGATATATACTTAGAATTCCTGGGTCATGTGGAAACTATATTATTAATTTTTTGAGGAAATTCTAAAATGTTTTCCAAAAAGGCTGCACCATTTTACATTCCAATGAATAATATATGAATGCTTTTACTTCTCCAAAATTATTAAACTCTTTACATCTAAATTTGTCAAAAGCATTAGGCTTTCATCTCAAAGGAAAAGATATTCCTCAGTCTGTACCTGAAATTTCATTTTTTATCACTATTCTTTCCAATAATACCTATATACCAACCCTTGCTTTATCTTCAGGATTGCCTATGCTTCTTCTTCCTTCCTGTTACCTATGCTAAAGTGGTAAGAAGAGAAGGAAAGAGAAAATCCTGACCTCTCTCTCAAACTCTCTGAACGGAAGCCTAAGGAGGCACTTATTAGATTCAGGAAACTAAATTACATCCATGCCATTTTGTAATTTTAAAAACTTGCTAAATAATGATCAAAATCTCCATCCTTCCCATAGCCACTATTCCAGTCATTTAATCCTAACAGTCTACCTCTGAAGTGTCTCTATCTCCTTCTCTCTTCCCCCATGCTCCTTAGTTGAAACTGAATCTATCTCTCCCTGGACTATGATAATAACATACTTGGTTTTTACTTTACCACTAAACTTCCTCTCTCTGCAATTGCTTTTCCATATTGTTTTTAGAGTTTCTTGTTGTAGGAGTGCAGGCTTCAGTTTCTTGCTGACTGTCAACCAGAGGCAACCCTCAATCCTTAGACAGTACCCTCAATTCTTTGCCATGTGAGCCACCAACATAGGTGCTTGCTTCATCAAGTCAGGGAGAGAGAGAGAGAGAGACTCCAGCAAGATGGGCTCTATAATTTTATGTACATAACCATGTAATCACACACATGTAATCATGTACATCCTATTACCTTTGCCACAATCTATTTGTTAGAAGGAAGTCACAGGTCCTACCCACACTAAGAGGAAGCAATCATACAAGGGATTGAGCACCAGGAGGCAAAAATCATGAGTGTCTACCCTAACATCTGTCTGCTACTGTGCATCCTATGGCCTCCAATGATCCATTCCCCCATCTGGATCATTGATACTCTTGTAAAGAGTACACACTGATACTCTTGTAAAGCATCCAAGGGTCTCATCCCATTACAGTATCTACTCATAGTTCAGAGCTCATCATCTAAATCAGGTCCAAGTGAGGATGAGACCCCTTGGATATAGTGTCTGACATGTATTAAGACTTAATATTAGATTGAACATATTTCGTGGATCCAATGCAGGATCTTCTAAATTTTCTTGATGAGGTCTCAGGGTGACTATGAGTTTCTCATGTATTTAAGTTTGAGTTCCTAGAAAGTTGGGGCTTTTGTATTTAACGTTGATATCTCCAGTTACTTACTCAATGACTTGCAGGCAGTAGTAATTCATAGGTAATGTTGATCAACTAATGGCCATACTTAAATAGCTGATTTGCTGATCATAGTCAAAAGACACAGTTGAGTTGAAATTGTAGCTGAACTTCATCAGTCCATTTCCACTTAATATTATGTTATATTTTTCTTGCTTGGTTGATGTCTGCTATTTACTGAATTTCTTCTTTGGAATTCAAATCCCAAACAAGATTTAAATTATGAGAAAACATCATGCCCAGTTGATTCCTCAGAAGTGTTATTAAATTCTATATTTTGAAACATATTTTTCTCTAAACATTTTGTGTCTCTCACTAAAAGAAGGTATCAAGTTAGTGTGACTTTATATGAGAAATTTTGTTTTCAAGGTTTGAGAGTGTTTTGCCCTGATTAGTTTATAAGTCAGACCAGTTAAGTCAGGGTCTAGAGAGTAAGTATCTCATATAGCCATGAGTTGCATAATTCACTTAATTAATCATTCATTAACCCAAAATATACTTAGGAAATGCCAACTCTGTGTCAAGTCTTGTGCTTGGCACTAGGGATATGATAGTATATAAATCAGATAAAGCTCCTCCCTCATGCAGCATTATAATAGAGTAGAGAGACAATAAACAAATGAACAAAAGAGATCATTTCAAACTGTGAGGAATTGTATAAAGGTAAAAACAAATTTGACTGAAATAGATAACAAATAATAAGTAATACTTCTAGAGATGCTGATTGAGGAAAACCACATAATGAAAGACATTTATGCTCAATTAAGCAAGGATTATAAAAAGTAAATAATATACTAAGTGTGAATGTGCTGGGCACCATCAAGCAGAAAGAAAAACATGTGCAAAGGCTTCAGGGGCAGGAAAGAAGCTTGGCTTGTTCATGGGACCAAGAAAAGACCAGTGGACAGAGGAAAGGAAGTACAGAGTGGTAGGAGCTGAGTGGGAAAGGCAGGCAAGTACCAGATGTGCAGGGCATTATAGGTCATTGTGAGGGGTTTGACCTAAGGCAAATATTAAGCATATTAAGCAATATTAAGCATAAGGTCTGCCTAATCTAATTAGCATTTAAAAATCACTATTTCTGCCATATGAAAAAAAAAGTTAGAAGGGAATGAGTAGAAGAAAGGAGACCGTTCAAGAAGTTGCTGTAATTGTCCTATACCTAGAGCTGTGGTGACCTAGTGAAAAAATAAAAGAATAGAAAATTTTCATTTTTCTATAGACAGAGCTTGCTGATGGGTCAGGGAGTGAGAGCATAAGTGAAAGGGATGAATTAGAGATTGGGTCTAGATTTCTGTCTCTAACAACTGGCTGATGGCAGAACCTTTTACTCTTGTGATAAAGAATGGTAGGCTGAGTAGCTGGTGGAATTTCAAGTTCTGAGAGAATCAGGAGTTTCAGTTAACATAGTAAGTTTAGTAACTGTATGGTAAATGTACAGGAAGATGTCAAAAGGGCAATTCGATATGCAAATTTAGACTGGATATGGTAAGAGAAAATTGGGCTATATATATATACATTTGGAAGTCAGAGAGTATTGAATTATAAAAATGGATAATGTTTCTTTGTGTTACTTTCCCTTAGAGCAATTCTTCCTTAATCTTTGTATGAAATAGCACCTATACAAAATGATAAAATCTGAAAAGCACATTGTGGTAAGCTTGGGTGAATTAGGGCTATATGAGACTTAGTAAAATAAGTTCACTACTTTTGCTTTGCAGTATATAATTATGGTAAGAGTCATAGGTTGAGTTCACTGGGAAGCAGACGTTGAGGTGAAGGTTTATTGGGGCATGTTCTCAGGGTCAATACATGCAAGGGAGTTAGAGAAGCAGAACTGGGCAGGAGGATAATTTAAACTCTGATGCGGTCTAGCAGAGGTCTTGGCCAATCCTACCTGTAGAGAGCTTCGGAGCTGGATTAGTCCCTCAGAGTTTTCCAAATTGTGGCAAGGGGGCTAGGCTTTTGTACCCTTACATCAACAAGTTATTGGAGTTAAACGCTCTCTGAGAAGAGGATATAACCTTGGCCGAGGCAACTCCCTTTGGAGAAGGACAATTTTTAAGGAGGGACTCAGCTAAGAGCCATCAGCAGGCAACACACTTGACAGAATAGGAGTTTGGATGGAGTAAGGGGTGTGGTCTTAAGGGGGAGAAATAACATATCCACTAAAATAAAATTATTAAATATAAAGTATCAGGAAAGATATTAAATATTGAATTTGTATAAAACTCCCATATAAAATGTTTTCATTTTAATGAGAAGCTTGAGTGTGTATCTGTGGACGTAACTTTTTTTATTAGGTTATATATTTGTGATTGTTAATGTAATTGTTTTTTAACGATAATCTCTTCAAATTAGTCATAGATACATACAATATGAAACTTTGCACTAGTGATAAAAGTATTATATCGTATTTTTGTAACTTCAGAAAAATTTTCAAGTTGAAATTATACTTATATATTATAAAAGAGTTATTTTCCCATTGACAAATGTAGTGTTGAGTTTTCTTATGAAAATGTGAAATGATTTCAAATATAATTGAACTTTTGTCATAAAAAGAATTCAAAATAAAGGTAGAGTTCCAATTTGCAGAAAGTGGTTCTGTTTTTAGTAGTCACCTGGCAGCTGGTTTGGTCGTCCCTGAAAGCAGATCCTGAAACAGGTGCCTGTGTGGTAGAGCACATCTTTGGTTGTGCTCAATGCAGTGTTAATCACAAAGCCCAACACCTGAGAGACAACTGGACACATATTCTGAGCCCCACTCCACTGAAAATCACCTTACTGGAAGCCTTAAATATGGCTACTCACTTTAGGAAATTAACAAACCAAAGGTCCATGACACCCCATGCCCTGAACAAGCACTTGAGGGCTAAAGGAACTGCTGCCTCATGACATGGCTAAAAAGTCACTGAGAACTGAGAACATCATTTACTATTCCTGCATTAAACAATACTGGAACAGGACATTAAAAAAACACTTAGCAAAAAATCAAGTTGATTCTCATTATTTGCAGCAGTTATGTTCAATAAATTCTCTGAAAGCACTGATTTAGGGAATACCGAACCACTGTTCCTAGGGGAAATATAGCCTCTGGTCAATACATTTTTGTAAACTGATCAAAATGTGGCATTAAATAGAACACAATAAAAGACACTTGTTTACATGACGAGACATGAAACAGAAGGCAGAATGTCACCTCATTTAATCTCCACTTGGAACATGTGCATTGAGCAAGTCAAATTTGTTGTTATTCTGTACATATTCACAAATGATGGTGAAAGCACAAGAAGTATTGATTTGGGGATTATAAATAAATTTTTAGCTAGTAGGCAAATTCACAAATACCGGATCTGTGAAAAATGAGGATTAACTGTACTTACTCCTAGAAGATAAAGCTTCAAAATAACAAAAATAGCTTCTCATCCAGGCTTACTTGAAGGCACTCACCTTGATGGACCCACCAATCCAAAACTATTAGGTCATAATCTCTGCCCAACTTTGGTCAGCTCACCTCACAAGACCACTGTCACAATCAGCCAGTCAAGGCCCTATAATTACCTCCCCCTAATTTTTCCACCTTGAGACACTATTTACTTGGTGTTTTCCCTTACTGCAGCAAGTCTAATAAACTTAGCTTTACCTAATGAACTGTTTATTTATTTCTGATTATCTTTTGGTGAGCGATAGCACCATGTTCTGCACAACAGTGTTCCAGGAATGAATGGTTATAGCAAGGTTTTACACAGTACGTATGACTAGGAACCTCTAAAAGCATTGTTTAAATTATTTAAATCTAATTTTAATTGAAAACTATGACAATTAAGTATCGCTTTCTCTCTCTCTCTCTCAAGAGTCATTCACTGGAACAAGTTATTGGCTCCATTATTTTCTTATTTCTCCTTTCGTTTAAGGATACAGACAATTAAAAATACCTGTTGTGGAAAATTGAAATAGTGCTGAGCAATGGAAGCAATGTGCTTAATTACTGTGAGATGGGAGATAGATGGTAAATGACTCTTGTGTCAAGTTGAAGGCGTCAGCACACATATTTCTCATATGCTATGGACTGTGACCTGATCTCGCATTTATTCAATTAAGCCAAGGAGTAAAATTATAAAATGTTTTTTTCCTTTCACATCTGCCAAATCAGCAAGACCTTTTGATTTATTTCAATAATTATTACTGTCACCAGCCCAAATACCAAGGGTCAAGTAGAAAGGGGTTATCTGAAAATCCTACATAAAGAAATTATGTTAAGAATATGGACCAAAACTAGAGAGCAAAGGCTCTAGTTCTATTCTGGTATCAACACCAGGCAAGTCGCTTGCATTCTTGAGACTTTGATTACTTTCACTACGCCATAAAGAAACAGGATTAGATATCACTGATGTTTCCTTCACCTGACTTTCTATGATTTGTATTGACATATTCAGCATCTCTCCTTGTATCCTTGGAGATTTAATTTTATGCATGTTCATCTCCCAGAGAAACTAGCTGGATCTGCTGCAGCCTTGTTTCCTCACATTTTAGGACTATCAAAACTAGGAAATCTGTCAAACGTAGGGGTCAGTATCTAATCATTATCAATGGGGACTACGGGCATATTTCAGAAATAACTCAATAATTTGTCTCATGAGTTTCAGAATACAAAACTATTCCAGTATCTTCAAGCTCAGTAGAATCTCAAGAGAATGTCTGGTTTTCTCTGACCTTTACCGCATTTTACAAATGAAGAAACTGAGGAGGCAGCTTGAAGACAGTTGTCATTATTAAGATCGCTACCAAGGAATCACTGCTTTTAAGGAAGGGAAATCACTTTAACAATTAAATAATGTGATAATAATCAGGTTGGTCTGGTTGCCAGCTTAAGGAGAAAGGTAACGTTTTTTGGTTAGAAGTAACAAATTGATTTTATTTCAAAGTAGAACTTTTTGAACAAACAGAGAGTAACAGATAGTGCAACCTCTAAGTATGTGGATATATGCATCTTCAAATCTCTCCTGCTTGAGAAGGCTACAAATGAAGAACTAGCCATTAGTCTTAAAGAAAAACACATTTCAGACATAACGTCCAAAGCCAGCTTTCACACCTACCCTTCCTCACAAGCTCTTTGTGTTCTTAGCCTAGTTTGAGGACCCGCCATCTGATCTCTGCAGCACCTTCTCTCTCAAATATAAAAAATCTCTGTGTTCTGGATAATATAATTAATTTTGGGGCTAAGAGAAGTTTCTCTGCTGTAAATGGAACTCTGTCTTTGAGACTAAAGTTCTCAATAAAAGATTCTATTAATTCTCAACTGTGCCCAATTTGTGAGTGTTTAGTGCCAGTTTAAACAAACAATCGGAAAAAATCAAAGGAAAACATCACTCTGAAAAGAGATTCCTGCTCATCGTACCAATAGAGGATATAAAATAGATATGGAAATCTATATTCCAGATACAGGTTGCAAATATTCAGCGGTAGTTTTAAGGGTCCCCAGTGTTCAGTTAAATTATGCCATGCAATGAAATTCAATCACTTTCCATGAACAGACCTCTGTGTCCTAAAGCTTGATTCTTATTTTCAGGGTTAGACATGGAAGAGGAACCGTTACCCTCTGGGCACTTACCTGCAACATTTGGCTGCTTCCCACACAGTGGAGAGGTTATTTTAACCAATTCCCAATTACATTTTCCCGCTTTCCATCTTGTGTCTGTGTGCTGGATTCAGAGATAGACATAACTTTTTTTAGCTAAAATACACTGTATTCTTAATAACTATCTGGGTGTTTACCTTTTTCTGTTTCATTTTGTTTTGTTGTTGTTGTTTATTTTCTTTCCATTTATTCTACACAGTCATTTGCATCCCACTTCCCCATTAGACAATCACAGGGAAGCTGGAGAGATCCCATCTGTGCATTTCAGGGGGCGAAATCAAACAGCTCTGGGACAGGTGGAGCAGGCAGCAGGAAGGTGACCCCAGGCACACAGCAGGTGGGGCGAGCAGCGCAGGAAATCAGCAGGCAGCAGGCAGTCTGAAGGGCAGAAAGGCTCTTGCTGCCTAGTCCAGGCATCAAATCAAGCAGAGGTTAGCAGGTAAGAAGGGTGACAGGAGGGCAGACCAGGCATGTGACCAATGAGGAGGGGAAATAGAAGGCAACTAGCCAGGGGGAGAAGGCCGATAGAGGTCATTCGCTGACAATTATCAGGGGAAAGGGTAGCAGGAGGGTAATAATAGGAGGCAGTTCTATGGGGCAAGAGGACAGCAGGCAAGTGACATGCAACAGCAGTGAGGACACCGGGCATGCCTTACCTGGGAAAAGCATTGAGGAAAGAACCTCATTACCCGGGAGCAAGGCCAAGCAGTTAGTGGGGCCATAGGCAACCAAGAGGTGTGACCCCAAGAATGTGCAGTCTCAGCAGTCAGGGTGCCTGTTACAAACCCCCACTTCAGAAATATTTGCACTGCATGCATTGATCCTTGTCCCGAGGGACCTCAGAAAAATGCTATCTGGTGACAATAATGGAGAAAGCAGAGGCCAATTACAAAGCAGACTACTTAACCAACCAGGTAAAAATTTAAGAAAAGGGGAAAATGGAGAGAAATTTCATTTTTTTAGGTGTTTTCCATAAGTCAGGTTCTGTCAGACCTTTTACATATGTTATCTTATCCAATCCCATGGCAGCAATTGCATGACACTGCTATTGTTTTTAACTTGAGAAAATTGAGTTTAAGAGACAATATGGAGCTAGACCAAGATCACACAGCAAGTATGTGAGAGCTGCGATTTCAACTTGAGCCACTCTGACACTCAGACTCTTCCACCTTGTTGTAGCATGGTGGGTCTCAAGGTTGGAAAGCCCTCTCTTAGCTATTAGTAGATGGTGTGTCTCCATCCTTAAAGATGAAGGCTTTGGTTTTTGTTAAACATAAATTTCCTCAAAAAGACTTATACTACAAGACAGTGTTTCTCAGATTTGAATATTGTAAAGATTTACCCCTTAACCCAAGTACACTTCCCTATACAACACACTGACTGAAAAAAATCATATACTGGTTCTGAACATGGAAAGAATGGGATTATCATGATAGATGATCCTAATAGGATCCACTCTTCCTCTGAGCTATGTCCTGAGAAAAGTAGATACCTGAATATAATGAAAATTCTTTTAGAAGTGAGGGGAAAGATGGATGCTGGAGAGGCTACTGAGTCTCTGTTCTAGTCCTCAGTCAGTGATTGTTGAGAAAACAAATGACTAAATGTGAATGATTTCTGAGCAGGTTTGATTGGGGAAGGGAATAAAAGCACTGAATGTGGAATTGTTTTCTGGATCATTACTCATCCTACATTATCAGTGTGACTTGAACAAATTCCTTCATTTCCTCAGCCTTGGTTTTTTTCAATTGTAAATTGGAGAATATAATACCTGCCCCATTTAACTCACAGGGTTGTTATGAGAATTAAATATATATGTGTAAATGTTTTGTATATGACAAAGGACTATGTAAATGTGAGGCACTATTATTATTAATATTCAGAATTTAATCACCTTGCTTATTCTGTCAGTGAGAAAATATTTATTATATTCTATGAGCCAAGTACAATTTAAGTGTGAGCTGTGAAGACCACGGAAAGATACAACATCTAGGAAATACATAAAACTCACTGAGGAATCAAAATATTGCATGTCTAAGATTATATAATAGATCATTAAAAGAACAACACAAAATAAATTAAATGGTACCAGGAAAATTGGTTGTACATTAGAAAAAATAATTAAAGTTAGGTCCCTACATATTTCAAAGCAAGTTCTCAATAGAATAAAGGTCTAAATATGGAAATCTATAAAAGATATATCGTAAGCAAAAATAAAAAGCAAATGACAATCTAGGGTAAAATGTTTGTAACATTTATAATACATAAAGTATTAATATCTATGAAGTGCTTTTGAAGTACATGAAAAAGCAATCAAATATAAAACTAAACAATTTTCAGTAAAACAGTATTAATTTCCAATACAAATATAAAAAGACTTATTCATCTTAAGAAATAGTAAAAAAAAAAAAATTAAATTAAATCAAAACCATAAGATAATACTATTTTTGCCCACTAGATTGGCAAAAGTGTTGAAGATTAGTATCCCATGCTACAAGTAAAATGCAGGGAAATTGACAGGTGCTGCCATGTAGGTGGGGTATAAACATGTTTATTTTGGAAAGCAATTTGTCAATGTAACAAAAACTGAAATGCCCATAGTCTTTCAAACAGCAGCTTACATTTTAAGAATATATTCTGTAAGACACATTTACAATGTAGACAAGAATATACATGACCACAATTTATTTAGCTGTGGGAACCCTCAAAATAACTTAAACATATATTGACAGGGTATTGATTAACAGAATGGCAGAAACTATATATTAGTTAAAGCTACCATTAAAAATGTTAAGATAGGCTTCCCTGGTGGCGCAGTGGTTGAGAATCTTCCTGCCAATGCAGGGGACACAGGTTCGAGCCCTGGTCTGGGAAGATTCCACAGGCCGCGGAGTGACTAAGCCCATGAGCCACAACTACTGAGCCTGCGCGTCTGGAGCCTGTGCTCCGCAACAAGAGAGGCTGCGATAGTGAGAGGCCCGCACACCGTGATGAAGAGTGGCCCCCGCTTGCCACAACTAGAGAAAGCCCTCACACAGAAACGAAGTTCCAACACAGCCATAAATAAATAAAAATAATTAAATTAAAAAAAAATGTTAAGATAGACTTCTATGCAGCAATATGAAAAATTTTCCAACATGTATGGCCAAGTGACAAAAGCAAATTAGAAAACAATCCTATTTTTTCTTTAAAACTACTATAAACATACATTTACCCATACACATGCAATGTTTTTTTCTCTCTCCTCTCTCTCTCTCTCTCTCTCACACACACACACACACGCACACGCACACATACACACAGATATATATATAGTCAAAGGAGTCTAGACTCCAGAGTGAGAAGTATGATTCAATATTCTGAAGGAATTGGGATGTGTCTCTAAGGGGAAGAAATGCAGATTTTCCACTTTGGTTTAATAACTATCTTTCAGGTCTTACCTGCTCATGAGCCTGGGTTGATTCCACATCTTCTGAGACTGAATCTAACTGTTAACTCCAGAACAACTCATTGTTTTTACATTCTCTGATGTTCCTTTTCAGGCCCTGCTCTCATAAACCCCATGTTTTAGGCTACTACATTTCAGGATGGTGAGATACACTCTAGGCCTATTTTATAGAGTTATCACTAACCAGATCTGACTTTAGGGCACTTGAAGTGTGACTAAAGGACACTGAGACATGCTGTAAGTATAAAATACTTGCCATGTTTCCAAGACTTAGTGAGAAGAAAATAATTTAAAATATCTCATTAATAATTATACACTGACTACATGTAGAAATACTATTTCTGATATATTGGGTTAAATAAAATATATATTAAAATTAATTTTACTGGTTTCTTTTTAAATTTTCTTTTTAATGAGGCTACTCGTAAATTTAAAATTACACATGTGGCTTATGTTTGTGACTCACAATATATTTCTATTGGACAGTGCTTCTCTAGGCAATGAAATAATCTTTGTTCTTTTCTTTTTTTTCAAGAACATCTAGCTGGCGATGCACCAGTGACTAGAGACTGTGCTCTCTTTTCCTCCCCAGATTCCTACATTCCCCCCTCTAAAGTTTCTATTACTTAAAACTAAGACCGAAGTAATAAAGATTATTTCTTAGAATTGGGACATGGAGAGTGGGTACAAGTCCATAATGAATCTGAGGTTTTGATGCTGAGTGATTGAGTTATGTCAGTGCCATTAACAAACAGCCAAATTAGAAGCAAAAGAGGGTTTAAGCATGGAGGCAACTTTCTTGCTTTTAAACAGGATGAATTTGGTAAAGTAGGTATACCCAGCAGGCATTTGGAGTGTGAAAATCAAACTGCAGATGGAAGTTTTAAATGGTGATTTAGGATGGAGAAACATCTGTAGTTGGTATATGTTAGAAAATAATCTAATCAAATTGATTTAAGAATATTCTGTTATTAAAGCTTGTCAGAATTCATTTTGACTAAACCATATTTAAAATAAAATGTTATATAATGCCAGGTTTTTATTTATCTTAATACATCAGTGATTATATGAATTCTTAACAAGTAGCAAAGTAAACAATAAAAAATAAAATATGTATATTTCCAGACATGCCCATGATGTATATGCTATTATTTTTAAAAAGTATTATTTTTACTTCCTCATATTCAATCAAAATATTTTTTCATATTTCAATTAAGTAGTCAGACTTAATTTTGCATTTATTCAGTGACAGATACTGTATTTGGGTAGGAGTGTTTAGAAAAGTTATCCAAAGCATCCATAACAGAACATCATATATATCAGGTTCTCAATAATTTATTGTTGAATGAATAAATAAATTAATCCCTTAATTCAAAATAAGAAAATTAGGAACTTCAGAACATAAGAAATGTGTTATCTAATTATAGATTAATTTGCTGCAGTCTCACAGGATTTGGTTCAGTATGCATTAAAATAACCCAGTTTTTCTTTCACCTCAAAGAACAACTCCTGTTGGGAGGAATGATGAATATTAGTGAAAGAGAGGGTAAACTATATGGTTCCTAGAAATAACAAAACACTAAATGCAAACAAAGGGACCAGAAGTACAATAATAATAATTAAAAAACAGCAAAGGCTTCCAGGTTCCAATTTGGCATATAAAGAGCTTAGAAGTGACCGTTATGACCTAACGAGTAAAATCTTGTCAAAGTTTTTTACTAAAAAAACAACAACTCTACTTAGATCTGTCAGTGACATGAGGTCACTGGGCAAATAATTTCCCCTAAAATTGGAGAGATAAACAGGCAGATAGAAAAATCAGAATTTACCAGAGCAGAAACTCAGGAGCAGAAACTTCCTCAGGAACCAGGCCTGTAACTGAGGAATGGCTGGAGTCTCAGTGTGGACAATCTGAGAGGTAAAAGCACCATGGCATCACAGTCCTGGAGGCCTTATGTTTTGTGAGTTATGCCTCCATGAGCTCTACCAGATTCTGACATAAGAGATTGGAAAAAAAAAAAAAAAAAACCCTCAGACTTTTGGCAGGAAGAGGGAAAAAGGAAACATTTTGAAATATACCAGAGCATTCTGCTTTTTCCTAAGCAGGCCTTCCCTCAGGAGAAACAATTTTGCCAGGACATAATTTATTGGGGTATTATCAGAGCCTAACTTACCTAAAAGAAGGGAAATACCCAACTCCACTTCCCTCTAGACATCCTGTTCCACCTAATATGGGGTGGGGGACACTGAAAAGTACTAGTAAAGTTCACAAGCAAGAACATAGGTTCATCAAAAGACTGAGATCTAACCACAGGACTATAGAACACTTCCTCTCCCTCCACACTTTACCACTACATTACTAAAGGAATTTTTACTGTAGTTCCTTTTACTCAGCATATGACAACCACCTTTCAACAAAAATTACAAGATATATTGAAAGGCAAAATCACAATTTGAAGAGACCAATCAAGCCTCAGAGCCAGTCAGATATGTCAGAAATGTTGGAATTATAACACCAGGAAGTTTTTAAAACTATGATTAATATGCTAAGAGCTTTAATGGGGAAAGTAGACCAAGAACATGTGGATAATGTTAAGCAGAGAAAAAAAAATAATTCTAAGAAAGAATCTAAAAGAAATACAAGAAAGCAAAAACATTGTAATAGAAATGAAGAATGCCTTCATTAGTGGACTGGATATGGCTGAGACAAGAATCATTGGGCTGAGGATATGACAATAGAAACCTCCAAAACCGGTAAGCAAAGGAAAAATTTGAAAGAAGAGAGTAGAATATCCAAGAACTGTTGGGCAACTACAGAGGATGTAATGTACACATAGTAGCAACACAAGAAGGAGAAAAAAGAAAAAGGAAAAGAAGCAGTGTTTGAAGAAATTAAGTCTATTTCCCCAAATTAATGTTGGGCATCAACCACAGAACTGAAAAGCTCAAAGAAGACCAAGCAGGAGAAATATAAAAAAATAAAATAAAATAAAATAAGCACCTAGGAATATCATACTGAAACTTCAGAAATCAAAGGTAAGAAAAAAAAAATCTTAAAAGAAACCAAAGGGGGAAAATCATCTTATCTGGAATCGCACAGGTGAGAGCACGGGTACTGCTCTAAAGTAGATTGTGATCGGTTGAGATGATTATGCAATCTTAGAGCTGTCACTAAGAAAATAACTTGAAGTAATAATAACACAATCAACAAAGGGATTAAAATGGCATTCTAGAAGCCTCTGGGGGCCTTCAAGATGGCGAAGGAGTAAGACGTGGAGATCACCTTCCTCCCCACAAATACATCAAAACTACATCTACATGTGGAACAACTCCTACAGAACACATACTGGACGCTGGCAGAAGACCTCAGACCTCCCAAAAGACAAGAAACTCCCCACGTACCTGGGTAGGTCAAAAGAAAAAAGAAAAAACAGAGACAAAGAAATAGGGACAGGACCTGCTCCTCTGGGAAGGAGCTGTGAAGGAGGAAAAGTTTCCACACACTAAGAAGCCTTTCACTGGCAGCGACCGGTGGTGGGCAGGGAGGAAGCTTCGGAGCCATGGAGGAGAGCACAGTCACAGGGGTGCAGAGGGCAAAGTGAGAGATTCCCATACAGAGTATCAGTGCCGACCAACACTCACCAGCCTGAGAGGCTTGTCTGCTCACCCACCGGGGTTGGTGGGGGCTGAGAGCTGACGCTTGAGGTTGGCTGCATGAACATAGCCTGAAGGGAGCTAGTGCACCACACCTAGCCAGGAGGGAGTCCGGGAAAAAAGTCTGGACCTGCCTAAGAAGCAAGAGACCATGTTTCGGGGTGTGTGAGGAGAGCGGATTCAGAGCCCCACCTAAACGAGCTCCAGAGACAAGCACGAGCTGTAGCTAACAGTGTGGACACCAGAGATGGGCATGAGATGCTAAGGCTGCTGCTGCAGCCACCAAGAAGCCTGTGTGCAAGCAAGGGTCACTATCCACATCGCCTCTCCTGGGAGCCTGTGCAGCCCACCACTGCCAGGGTCCCGTGATCCAGGGACAACTTCCCCGGGAGAACACATAGCACACCTCAGGCTGGTGCAACATCACGCTGGCTTCTGCCACTGCAGGCTCACTCTGTATTCCATACCCCTCCCTCCCTCCTGCCCGAGTGAGCCAGAGCCCCCTAATCAGATGCTCCATTAACCACGTCCAGTCTGGTCTGGAAAAAGATGACCTCAGGTGACCTACACATAGAGGTGGGGCCAAATCCAAAGCTGAACCCTGGGAGCTGTGCAAAAAAACGAGAGAAAGGGAAATTTCTCCCAGCAGCCTCAGGAGAAGTGGATGAAATCTCCACAATCAACTTGATGTACCCTGTACCTCTGGAATACCTGAATAGATAACAAATCATCCCAAAATTGAGGCGGTGGACTTTGGGAGCAACTGTAGACTTGGAGTTTGCTTTCTGCATCTAATTTGTTTCTGATTTTATGTTTATTTTAGTTTAGTATTTAGAGATTATTATCATTGATAGATTTGTTTATTGATTTGGTTGCTCTCTTCCTTTCTCATATATATATATATAATATATATATATATATATATATATATATATATATATATTTTCCTTTTTCTCTTTTTGTGAGTATGTATGTGTATTTTGTGTGATTTTGTCTGTATATCTTTGCTTTTGCCATTTGTCCTAGGGTTAGAATTGTCTGTCTTTTTTTTTTTTTTTTTTTTTAATATAGTTTTTAGCACTTGTCATCATTGGTGAATTTGTTTTTTTGGTTTGGTTGCTCTCTTCTGTCTTTCTGTCTTTCATTTTTTTATTAACTTTTTAATTTTTTTTTCTATTTTAAAAACTTTATTTTATTTAATTCTACTTATTTATTTTTCCTTTCTTTCTATTTCTCTCTTTTCTTCTGAGTGGTGTGGTTGACAGGGTCTTGGTGCTCTGGCCAGGTGTCAGGTCTGAGCTTCTGAGGTGGGAGAGCCGAGTTCAGGACATTGGTCTTCCAGAGACCTCCCAGCCCCACATAATATCAAATGGTGAAAGCTCTCCCAGAGATCTCCATCTCAGTGCTAAGACCCAGCTCCACTCAACAACCAGCAAGCTACAGTGTTGTACACCCTTTGCCAAACAACTAGAAAGACAGGAACACAACCCCATCCATCAGCAGAGAGGCTTCCTAAAATCAAAATCAGTTCACAGACACACCAAAACACACCACCAGACGTGGTCCAGCCCACCAGAAAGACAAGATCCAGCCTCATCCACCAGAACACAGGCACCAGTCCCCTCTACCAGGAAGACTACACAACACACTGAATCAACCTTACCCACTAGGGGCAGACACGAAAACAACAGGACTATGAACCTGCAGCCTGCAAAAAGGAGACCCAAAACACAGTAAGTTAAGCAAAATGAGAAAACAGAGAAATACACAGCAGATGAAGGAGCAAGGTAAAAACCCACCACACCAAACAAATGAAGAGGAAATAGGAAGCTTACCTGAAAAAGAATTCAGAGTAATGATAGTAAAGATGATCCAAAATCTTGGAAATAGAATGGAGAAAATAAAAGAAACGTTTAACCAGGACATAGAAGAACTAAAGAGTAAACAAACAATAATGTACAACACAATAAATGAAATTAAAAATTCTCTAGAAGGAATCAATAGCCAAATAACTGAAGCAGAAGAATGGATAAGTGACCTGGAAGATAAAATAGTGGAAACAACTACCGCAGAGCAGAATAAAGAAAAAGAATGAAAAGAATTGAGGACACATTCAGAGACTTCTGGGACAACATTAAACACACCAACATTCGAATTATAGGGGTTCCAGAAGAAGAAGAGAAAAAGAAAGGGACTGAGAAAATATTTGAAGAGATTTTAGTTGAAAACTCCCCTAATATGGGAAAGGAATAGTCTGTCAAGTCAAAGAAATGCAGACTGTCCCATAAAGGATAAAACCAAAAAGAAACACGCCAAGACACATATTAATCAAACTACCAAAAAATAAATACAAAGAAAAGATATTAAAAGCAGCAAGGGAAAAGCAACAATTAACATACAAGGGAATCCCAATAAGTTTAACAGCTGATCTTTCAACAGAAACTGTGCAAGCCAGAAGGGAGTGGCAGGACATATTTAAAGTGATGAAAGGGAAAAACATACAACCAAGATTACTCTACACAGCAAGGGTCTCATGCAGATTCGACGGAGAAATTAAAAACTTTTAAAGACAAGCAAAACTAAGAGAATTCAGCACAACAAAACCAGCTCTACAACAAATGCTAAAGGAACTTCTCGAGGCAGGAAACACAAGAGAAGGAAAACACCTACAATAACAAACCCAAAACAATTAAGAAAATGGTAATAGGAACAAACATATCAATAACTACCTTAAATGTAAATGGATTAAATGCTCGAACCAAAAGACATAGACTGGCTGAAAGGATACAAACGCAATACCAGTATATATGCTGTCTAAGAGACCCACTTCAGACCTAGGGACACATACAGACTGAAAGTGAGGGGATGGAAAAAGATATTCCATGCAAATTGAAATCAAAAGAAAGCTGGAGTAGCAATACTCACATAAAACAAAATAGACTTTAAAATAAAGACTATTACAAGAGACAAAGGACACTACATAATGATCAACAGATCAATCCAAGAAGAAGATATAACACTTATAAATATTTATGTACCCAACATAAGAGCACCTCAATATATAAGGCAAATGCTAACAGCCATAAAAGGGGAAATTGGCAGTAATACAGTCATAGTAGGGGATTGTAACACCCCACGTTCATCAATGGACATATCATCCAAAATGAAAATATATAAGGAAACACAAGCCTTAAAGGTACCTTAAACAAGATCGACTTAATTGATATTTATACGATATTCCATCCAAAATCAGAAGATTACACTTTCTTCACAAGTGCTCATGGAACATTCTCCAGGATAGATCATATCTTCAATCACAAATCAAGCGTTGGTAAATTTATGAAAGTAGAAATCTTATCAAGTGTCTTTTCTGACCACAGTGCTATGAGACTAGATATCAATTACAGGAAAAAAGAAATGTAAAAAATACAAACACATGGAGGCTAAACAATACACTACTAAATAACCAAGGGATCACTGAAGAAATCAAAGAGGAAATTAAAAAATACATAGAAACAAATGACAATGAAAACATGACAACTCAAAACCTATAGGATACAGCAAAAAAGTTCTAAGAGGGAAGTTTATAGCAATAAAATCCTACCACAAGGAACAAGAAGCTTCTCAAATAAACAACCTAACCTTACACCTAAAGCAATTAGAGAAAGAAGAACAAAAAAATCCCCAAAGTTAGCAGAAGGAAAAAAATCATAAAGATCAGATCAGAAATAAATGAAAAAGAAATGAAGGAAACAATAGCAAAGATCAATAAAACTAAAAGCTGGTTACTTGAGAAGATAAACAAAATTGATAAACCATTAGCCAGACTCATCAAAAAAAGAAGGGAGAAGACTCAAATGAATAGAATTAGAAATGAAAAAAGGAGAATTAACAACTGACACTGCAGAAATACAAAGGATCATGAGAGATTACTACAAGGAACAATATGCCAATAAAATGGACAACCTGGAAGAAATGGCCAAATTCTTAGAAAAACACAACCTTCTGAGACAGAACCACGAAGAAAAAAATATATAAACAGATCAATCACAGGCACTGAAAATGAAACGGTGATTAAAAATCTTCCACCAAACAAAAATCCAGGACCAGATGGATTCACAGGGGAAGTCTATCAAACATTTAGAGAAGAGCTACCAACAATCATTCTCAAACTCTTCCAAAATATAGCAGAGGGAGGAAGACTCCCAAACTCATTCTATGAGGCCACTGTCACCCTGATACCAAAACCAGGCAAAGATGCCACAAAAAAAGAAAACTATAGGCCAATATAATGGATGAACATAGATGCCAAAATCCTCAACAAAATACTAGCTAACAGAATCTAACAGCACATTAAAAGGATCATACACCGTGATCAAGTGGGATTTATCCCAGGAATGCAAGGATTCTTCAATATACCCATATCAATCAATGTGATAAACCATATTAACAAATTGAAGGAGAAAAACCATATGATCATCTCAACAGATGCAGAAAAAACTTTTGACAAATTTCAACACCCATTCATGATAAAAGTCTCCAGAAAGTAAGCATATAGGGAACTTACTCAACATAGTAAAGGCCATATATAACAAACCCACAGCCAACATTGTTCTCAATGGTGAAAAACTGAAACCATTTCCACTAAGATCAGGAAAAAGACACGTTTGTCCACTCTCACCACTATTATGCAACATAGTTTTGGAAGTTTTAGCCTCATCAATTGGAAAAGAAAAAGAAATAAAAGGAATCCAAATCAGAAAAGAAGAAATAAAAGTGTCACTGTTTGCAGCTGACATGATACTATACATAGAGAATCCTAAAGATGCTACCAAAAGCTACTGGAGTTAACCATTGAATTTGGTAAAGTAACAGGATATAAAATTAATGCACAGAAATCTCTTGCATTCCTATATGCTAATGATGAATAATCTGAAAGAGAAATTAAGGAAACACTGCCATTTACCACTGCAACAAAAGAATAAAATACCTAGGAATAAACCTACCTATGGAGACAAAAGACCTGTATGCAGAAAGCTACAAGACACGGATGAAAGAAATGAAACATGATACAAACAGATGGAGAGATATACCATGTTCTTGGATTGGAAGAATCAACATTGTGAAAATGACTCTACTACCCAAATCAATCTACAGATTTAATGCAATCCCTACCAAACTACCAAAGCCACTTTTCACAGAACTAGAACAAAAAGTTTCACAATTTGTATAGAAACACAAAAGAAACCGAATAGCCAAAGCAATCTTGAGAAAGAGAAACAGAGCAGGTGGAATAGGCTCCCTGATTTCAGACTATACTACAAAGCTACAGTAATCAAGACAGTATGGTACTGACACAGAAACAGAAATATAGATCAGTGGAACAGGATAGAAAACCCAGAGATAAATCCACACACATATGGTCACCTTATCTTTGATAAAGGAGGCAAGAATATACAGTGGAGAAAAGACAGCCTCTTCAATAAGTGGTGCTGGGAAAACTGCACAGCTACATGTGAAAGAATGAAATTAGAACACTCCCTAACACCATACACAAAAATAAACTCAAAATGGATTAAAGATCTAAATATAAGGCCAGACACTATAAAAGTCTTAGAAGAAAACTTAGACAGAACACTCCATGATATAAATAACAGCAATATCTTTTTAGACCCACCTCCTAGAGAAATGGAAATAAAAACAAAAATAAACAAATGGGACCTAATGAAACTTAAAAGCTTTTTCACAGCAAAGGAAACCATAAAGAAGACAAAAAACAACCCTCAGAATGGGAGAAAATATTTGCAAATGAAGCAACTGACAAAGGAATAATCTCCAAAATATACAAGCAGCTCATGCAGCTCAATATCAAAAAACAAACAACTGAATCCAAAAATGGGCAGAAGACCTAAATATCTATTTCTTCAAAGAAGATACAAAGATTGCTAACAAACACATGAAAGGATGCTCAGCATCACTAATCATTAGAGAAATGTAAATCAAAACTACAATGAGATATCACCTCACACCAGTCAGAATGGTCATCTTCAAGAAATCTACAAACAAGAAATGCTGGAGAGGGTGTGGAGAAAAGTGAACCCTCTTGCAGTGCTGGTGGGAATGTAAATTAATACAGCCTCTATGAAGAACAATATGGAGGTTCCTCAAAAAACTAAAGATAGAACTACCATACGACCCAGCAATCCCACTCCTGGGCATATACTGCGAAGAAACCATAATTCAAAAAGAGTCATGTACCACAATGTTCACTGCAGCCCTACTTACAATAGCCAGGACATGGAAGCACCCTAAGTGTCCTACGACAGATGAACTGGTAAAGAAGAAATGGCACATAGACACAATGGAATATTACTCAGCCATAAAAAGAAACAAAATTGAGCTACTTGTAGTGAGATGGATGGAACTAGAGACTGTCATACAGAGTTGAAGTAAGTCAGAAAGAGAAAAACAAATACCGTATGTTGACACATACATCTGGAACAAAACAAAAAACAAAAACAAAAACAAATAAATATGGTTCTGAAGAACCTAGGGGCAGGACAGGAATAAAGATGCAGACATAGTGAATGGACCTGAGGACACAGGGAGGGGGAAGGGTAAGATGGGATGAAGTAACAGAGTGACATGGACATATATACACTACCAAATGTAAAATAGATAGCTAGTGGGAAGCAGCCTCATAGCACAGGGAGATCAGCTTGGTGCTTTGTGACCCCCCTAGAGGGGTGAGATAGGGAGGGTGGGAGGGAGACACAAGAGGGAAGGGATATGGGGATATATGTATATGTATAGCTGATTCACTTTGTTATACTGCAAAAACTAACACACCATTTCAAATCAATTATTCTCCAATAAAATGTTAAAAATTTTTTTTTAATAAAATAAAATGGCATTCTTGAAATATATTTATTTAACACATAACATGGTAGTAAAATAGAATCACAGTAATATTTTTAAACATAAGAACAATAGAAAGCAAGAGGTAAATAACAGGCATAAATTCAACCAAAGCTATGTTTGCATGAAAAGTGAATGGACTAAATACAACAAACAAAAGAGCTCCTCAGATTGAATAAAAACAAGACCTAACTAAGTATTGTGCATAAGAGACACACCTTAAATTCACAGGAACAAATAAATAAAAGATAAAAGGATGTAAAAAAGGAAAAACTTGAAATCAGTAACCCTATGAGAATTGGAATGGATATATTAATATTATACAAAATAGACTCTAATTCAAGAGATATTACTGGGAAGAAAACTATATATTTTATTAAGATAAAATGTATCAATTCATCAGGAATATATAACAGTTATAAACGTTTATATACTTAACTATATTGACCCAAATTTTGTGAAGCAAAAATTTGCAAAATTCAAAGTGAAATTAGACAATTCAAAAATAATAGTTTGAAATTTAAATACTCCCCTCTCAATAATGAGTAGGAATAGTACACAGAAAATGAGCATGCATAAGGAGTATTTAAATAACACTATAAATGAAGGCTTACATATCTATAGAACAGTCTGCCTAACAAAGGAAGAATACACATTCTTCTCAAGTGAATATGGAACAGTCTCTAGGATAGACTGTATTTTATGCCATAAAACAATCTCAGTAAATTTAAAGGGATTGAAACAATGGAAGGTATATCCTCTAACTACAATGGAATCAAATTGTAAGTCAATAACATAAGAAAACTCTGGAAATTCAGAAATATTTAGAAATTAATCAACATCTTCTTAAATAACCAATGAATCAAATAATGTCTACATTTATAAGATGCAACTATAGCATGTTTGAAAAAAAATTTCTTTAAATCCCTATATCAGGAAAAAGGAAAAGTCTCAGATCAAAAGCTTAAATGTCCACCTTGAGAAACTAGAAAATGGAGAACATATTAAAACAAAACTAAGCAGAAGAAGGAAATAATAGGAAAATTGTAAAAATTGGAATGAAAAATAATAAAATCAATAGAGGAAATAAACAAAACAAAACCAAAATTTTATTCTTAAAAACAATGAACAAAGTTGATAAACATTAAGCTAGATTAAACAAGAAAATAAGAGAAGATAAAAGCTACCAAAATTAGAAAAGAAAGAGGGGACATCACTCTCAAAACCTTCAGAATAATATGTATTTTAAAGGAAAATTATGAATGGCTTCATGGCAGTAATGTAGACAAAATGTACATCTATACTGTATTCCCAAAGGAACCACTAAGAAAATAACTCAAAATTTCAAAAAAAAAAAAAAAAAGAAAGAAAGAATTAAAACAGTACATTTTACATCTTTTTAACATAAAGGAAGGTGGTAAAGAGATTTTTAAAGTGAAAAACATAGAAAGAAAGTTGCAAAATTACTAAAATTGTCTCAAGAAGAATTAGATATTCTTAATAGAACTATAGCAACAACAAAAAGTGAAATACTAAGTAAAATTTCCCCATCATAAAAAACTCAGGCTCATATGGCATCACTAATAGATTTTTAACAAACTCTTTCAGAAATTAGAGGAAAAGGAAACAGTTACCATCTCATCTATGAAACTAGCATTATCTTAAAATATAATCCAGAAAAAGACATCAAAAAATAAAATAAAATAACAAATTTAGAATTGAAATAGTCTCAACAAAATATTAGCAAACCAAATCTTGCAATATATGAAAAGAAATATATAGCATGAGGTAGTCAGACTTATCTCAGAATGCACAGTGGTTTAACATCCAAAAATCAATTAACATAACATACTGTATTAATAGAATAAAGGACAAAATCCATATGACCATCTTCATAGACACACATAGGCACAAAACCTGACAAAATCAAACATCCATATATGATAAAAACTTTCAACAAATTAGGAAAAAAATGGAACATCCTCAACCTAATAAAACAGACCTTTAAAAAACCTAGAATTAAAACTCAATTTATTGGTGGAAGAAAATTCTTTCCACTTAGATCTGAAACAAGGCCAGGATACCTGTTCTCACTACTTCTTTTTTTTTTTTTTTTTTTCTTTAATTGAAGTATAGTTGATTTCTAATATTGTGTTGTTAGTTTAAGGTACACAGCATAGTGATTCAATACTTTTGTAGATGATACCCAATTTAAATTTATTACAAAATAATGACTATATTTTCATGTTCTGTACAATATATCCTTGTTGCTTATCTATTTTATACATAGTAGTTTGCACCTCTTAATCTCATACTCCGTTCTTGCCCCTCCAGCCTTTCCTCTCCCCACTGGTTTCTACTAGGATGTTTTCTGTATCTGTGAGCATGTTTCTTTTTTCTTATATATATTTGTTTGTTTATTTTTTTAGATTCCACATGTAAGTGACACTATACAATATTTGTCATTTTCTGTCTGACTTATTTCACCAAGCCTAATACTCTCTAGGTCCATCCACATTGTTGCAAAGAGTACAATTTCATTGTTTTTTATAGCTGAGTAATATTCCATTGTATATAGTATATATATACTGTATCTTCTTTACCCATTCATCTGTTGATGGACACTTGCTTTGCTTCCAAATGTTCGTTATTGTAAATAATGCTGTTATGAATATTGGGGTGCATGCATCTTTTAAAAATTAGTGTTTTTGTTTTTATTTTTGGATATATACCAGTAGTGGATTTGCTGGATCATACGGTAGTTCTAGTCTTAGGTTTTTTGAAGAATCTCCATACTTTTTTCCATAGTGGCTGCATCAAGTTACATTCCCACCAACAGTATATAAGGATTCTCTTTCTCCACATCCTCACTAACATTTGTTACTTGTGGACTTTTTAATGATAGCCATTCTAACAGGTGTGAGGTGATATCTCATTGTTGTTTTGACTTACATATTTCTAATAATTAGCAATGTTGAGCATCTTTTCAATTGCCTGTTATCCATTTGTATGTCTTCTTTGGAAAAATATCTGTTCAAGTCTTCTGCCTAATTTTTAATTAGGTTGCTTGTTTTTCTGATATTGAGTTGTATGAGTTGTTTATATGTTTTGGATATAAACCCTTATCAGTCGTCTAATTTGCAAATATTTTCTCCCAATAAGTAGGGTGTCTTTTTGTTTTGTAGATGGTTTCCTTTGCTGTTCAAAAGCTTTTAAGTTTAATTAGGTCCTATTTTTTCTTTTTTTTTGCTTTTATTTATTTTGCCTTAGGAGTCAGATCCAAAAAAATTAGTACTACGATTTATGTCAAAATGTGTTCTGCCTGTTTTCTTCTAGGGGTTTTATGGTTTCAGGTCTTACATTTAGGTCTTTAATCCATTTTGAATTTATTTTTGTATACAGTGTGAGGAAATGTTCTAGTTTCATTGTTTTACATACAGCTGTCCAGTTTTCCCAGCACCACTTATTGAAAAGACTGTTTTTCTCCATTGTATATTCTTGCCTCCTTCATCATAGTTTGATTGACCATAGGTGGATGGGTTTATTTCTGTACTCTTTATTTTGTTCCATTGTTCTATGTGTCTGTCTTTGTGTCAGTACCCTGTTAATTTTATTGTGTATCTTTGTAGTATAGGTTGAAGTTAAGAAGTGTTCCACCTCCAGCTTTGTTTTTTATTTTTAAGATTGTTTTGGCAATTCATAGTCTTTGGTGGTTCTATATAAATTTTAAGATTATTTGTTCTAGCTCTGTGAAAAATGCCATTGGTATTTTGATAGGGATTGTATTAAATCTGTAGATTGCTTTGGGTAATGTGGCCATTTAAACAATATGAATTCTTCCAATCCAAGAGTGTAAGATATCTTTGCATTTCTTTGTGTCATCAGTTTCCTTCATCAAAGTTTTATAGTTTTCAGAGTGTAGGTCTTTCACCTCCTTGGTTAAGTTTAGTCCTAGGTATTTTATTCTTTTTGATGTGATTTTAAACAAGATTATGTTTTTTGCTTTCTCTTTTTGATAGTTTATTATTAGTGTATAAAGTGAAAAAAACTCTCTTCAAAGTTGGTATAGAGGGAACATATCTCAAAACAATAAAGCTCATTTATGACAAATCCACAGATAACATCATATCCAAGAGTGAAAAACTGAAAGCCTTTCCTCTGAAATCAGAAACAAGACAAGTGTGCACACTCTTGCCACTTCTATTTAACTTAGGATTGGAAATCTTAGCCACAGCAATCAGAGAAGAAAAAGAAATAAAAGGCATCCAAATTGGAAGGGAAGAAGTAAAAGTGTCACTATTTTCAATAGGAATGGCTGCTTTCAACATTTTCCAGGTTCTGAAAAGTTTTCCACGATTATCTGGGATGTGGTTCTAAGCAGCATTATGGAACAAATAAAAAATGCTGTCCTCTTCCCAAGCCCAAATGTGGTAAATCCAGGTTCTAGGTCATGACCTTGGCCTGCTTCCCATAGGCTAGCAAGCTGTCAGCACCAGTTCCAGCACCATATGCCTGTGGTCAGTTCTCTCCCAGGGACCTGCCCTGTCCCTGACCCCACAGCGTACTCTACCAAACAGAGCTTATCAACAGGCTGCTGTACCTTAATACTGACAGTGAGCGTGGTGACAATGGCAGGATGGCTGCAGGTGCTCAGCCCCTTTACTGAGCTTGTTGTACAAAACCAGGGGGAAAAGCTTTAATTAATTAATTAATTAAAATACTGCTAACACTAATAAACGATTTTGTCAATGTTGTAGGATAAAATAACTGTAACCAAAAACAACTTTATTTCTCTATGATGGCAATGAATAACTGAAAATTATTTTTAAATGCTATTTAAAGTAGTAGCAAAAATATGTAAACCAAAGAGAAATTCTGACAGATGTGAAAGGCCTGTAAATTAATAACTACAATATATTTCTGAAATAAATTAAAGAAGACCTAAATAAATAGATGAATATACCCTTTTCATGGATCGAAAGGTTCAATATTTTTAAGATGCTAATTCTTCCTAAATTTGTCCATATATTCAACTCAATCCCAATCAAAATCCCAGCAGGCTTTATTTGAGTAATTGACAAGTCAGGTCTAAAATCCATATGTAAATGCAAAGGTCCTAGAATAATCAAAACAACTTTGAAAAAGAGGAATGAAATTGGAGAATTTAAATGATCTGACTCTAAGATTTAATAGAAAACTACAGTATTTAAGACAGTGAGGTATTGGCAAGGCAGAAAAAAATCAATGGAAAAGAGTCAATAAACCATAGATAGATAGATAGATAGATAGAGATATTAAAAAAAGATGTGAAGACAATTCATTGGAGAATTGGAAGTGTTTAAAACAAAAGTGCTGAGTAAATTGGATACCCATACATAAAAATATAAACTTTTAAGCCACAATTTGCTCCAAGTTAAAAAAAAATACTCATAATATATCTAAATGTAAAAGCTAAAATTATAAAATTTTAGAAGACACATAGGAGAAAAATCTTCGTGAGCTTGTGTAGGCAAAGTTATTAGCTATGAAACTAAAATCATGATTCATAAAATAATAATCTTTATCCTAAAACAGACCAGTAGTATTAGGATCTTCTGTTCTTTGAAATAAATAACCAAATTGTGATATATATATACATACATATATATAAATATATACATACACATACACACACTGAAATACTATTCAGAAATAAAAGGAATGAAGTATTGATATATCTAAAGATATTGGTGAATCTCAAAATACTGCTGCTAAGTGAAAGAAACTGAACAACATCAAAAGTACATATTGCATGATTCTATTTATATGAAATTCTAGAAAATGAAAACTATAGTGATAGAAAGCAGATCAATTGTTGCCTGGGAGTGGGGGACTAACGAAGGGCAATAGGGAGGGATTACAAAGGGTCACAAGAACACTCTTGGAAGTGATGGATATGTTTGTTATCTTGATGTTGTTGATGGTTTCACAGATGTATGTCAATTTATCAAACTGTATACTTTAAATATGTGCAATTTAATGCATTTCAATTATACCACCATATAGCTATAAAACACATACACATACACACACACTGAGGAGAGAGGAGAGAAGTGAATATTTAGCTCCTGTGGTCATCATGGATAAAATCTACACTTCAAAAGTAGGAAAATTATAAGGACTGGAGTAAAATTGCTACACATATAAGAAAAAGAGCATGAGATAAAGAGATCGAGACAGAAAAAGAGAAAGAGGATATGTATATTCAGTGTTTGATATAGTATAAATTATTGAGGTCTTCTATCCTTTCTTTGATCTCCATAATTGGTATAGGCCCAGTTAAAGTAGAAAACCTTAAACCTAGTGAGGTTCTCCAAAAAAGCTATGGGAGATGTATTGCAGTCATTCAGAGCTAATGTAAGCAATTGCTCTGTATGCAGGTAAAACTGGCTTTACCTCAAAGAGGGGTTCAATCAATATTCATTTCTAATGTTTCAGAATAATTGGATTAAAATATATTAAAGTTGACCCTTGAAAATTGCAGGGGTTAGAGATGCTGACCCTCCATGCAGTTGAAAAACCATGTATAATGTTGCAGTTGGCCTTTTGTGTATGTGGTTCTGAATGTATGGATTCAACCAACCACAGATCCTATAGTACTTAGTACATATTTGTTGAAAAAAATCCACATATAAATGGACCCATGGCAATTCAAACTCATGTTGTTCAAGGGAAAACTGTACGATAATTAGCATAAGGAATAATTACCTCCAATTTATCTTACTCTAAATTTTATACTTGCTGCAAGGGAGGGACACCTGTCATCAGATATCAATTGTTTGTCCTTGGAATTTTAAAGACTTTTGAGAATATTCCTCATTACACTTTGGATGTCAGTTTCTCCATTTGCAAAATCAAGTTATAGAGGCATTTTCATGCAGCCAGGATGTTGCAGGATAATGAATTGCTTGATAACTTATTGTGATCTTTGGCAAAAGCACAAAGCATTATTATTGTTATTAAATGTTATTAGCTAGGGTATGGTGTTGGACTGATAATTACTTCAAAGAACACTTCGCAAAATGCAAACTGTAAAGTGTACATAAATTTATACATCCATTAATATCAAACCTGCTTTGAACAAATATTTTGGAAGACTGCCATCATTATTCCTTTCACAGTGTTAGTAAATTTCAATTTATATTCAAACCCATCACCTCAATTCCTCACGTGCAACTCTCTTCAATATCAATTTAAGTTCTTTGGGTTGAATATAGCTAATTCATTTACCTGTTTCATTAGAATGATAACAGCTTATGATACAGTATTATGAGGAGAACCCCTCTCCCATAGTTTAGTTGTGGTAGCTTTATGTTTTAATGTTTGACAAGAAAAAGAAAATAATCATAGAAATTAGGGAAGTTGGGAGTCACAATTTGGGAAGAAAAAAAAATAAACAATGCAATGTTAACAGAACTGGTCATACACATATTGTTGAATTTGCCAAAATTTCATTGGAAATCCATTTTATTGTCATTTCAAAATACATTATCACAATTCTACAATCAGAACTGTGAGGGATCAACAAGAGGCAAGGGGTGCAGCCCCTGCTATTAATACATACCGATGTTATCAAACATGTTTCCCTGAGTATAATCCAGAGGTAGTGTCTCATTTGTCAACCACTTAAAGACGCCCTGGTACCTGGTATGCCATTTTAGTCCCAAGGCTACTTCCCCTACATTTACCCAGTTTTAATTTTGAAGACTTCCAATTCTACAAGCAAATTTGAAAGACCAATATAATGAATACTTATATAGCCATTACTTGAACCCACTAATGTTAACATCTTGCAACATTTGCTTGCATTCTCTTGCTCTCTCTCCCCCATATTTACAAAACCATTTGAAAATAATTTACTTATATTTCTCAGTCTTCTTACTTGTTCTGAACAAGAAGAGTTACTATTAGCCACTGATACCAAATGTCATTGGCCCCCAAAAGGAATGAGTAAAGTTTGAACTTTTGTATAGGCTGATAATGCATGGACACATTTTAAGAAACTCAAAGAGATTTCTGTCTGGGCATGTACAGAGTTTCCTTTTCAATTTTTGATTTTCAGATTGGGCACCTAGAACAGGGGCGACCACATAATTTATTTCCTAAACTAGGACACTTACGATAGTGAAAGGAGCCACTGTTAATAATTATTCCAGGAGAGCAACTGTAAGACAGGACTGCCCCTAGTATACCACGACTCCTGGTCACTCTACATTGAGTGCACAATATAGGTGCATTGCTCAGGAGTAACTTGGGTGCTAATTTGTGTGCTTAACTTAACTCTAACAGACACAATCCCAGAAGACAACAGGCTCCTATGTCAGCTCATGAATATGGGACACGATTCCTGGTCTGGGTCTGTGGAATTAACCTTCCAAATGGTGTAGACTAATTTTTGGTCTTTTTAAAAAAAGAAGGAATTGATTTATTTAACAGAAATGAATACAATGCAAATGAGATACAGTATATGTCAATTGTAGTCAGGGTGATGTTCAGGGTCAGCTAGTCAATAATTGGACTTGCTGGACACTCAAACTTCACCACTGCTGCCAAGTCTCCAAGTAATTTATCATGAGTCCTTTAGATAGTAACTTGAGAAAGAATCAAAGGTCAAGTATCTGATTGCTGAACGACACAAGAGTTTTTTTCCCCTAAACTGGACATCCCTTAGGAAAGTATTTGTACACATCCAGTTTTATTTTTCTATCTGAATGCAACTCTGCAAGTCAAAATGACCATTTCCTCTCGCCCATTGTGTGGTCTGGGTACACCCTGTAAGTCACTCCCATCAGTAACAAGCAAGTGTGACATGAAGTCTGTTACTAGAAAAAAACACAATATGAGAATATTTGCAAATTGAGGTGAAATTTTACCAACATCAAGGTATCAATAGAAAAGGATAGAATATAAAAAGCATACAATACTAACCTAATGTGTTGGGGTTTATTTTTAACATCTTTATTGGAGTATAATTGCTTTACAATGTTGTGTTAGTTTCTGCTGTATAACAAAGTGAATCAGCTATACGTGTGGGGAAAATATCAGCTTTCCTACTACATCAGTGTATGTTTGATAATATAATAATACATTAATATAGTGACACACATAGTTTATAGATGTATTTCTATATAATAAATTGTGTCAGCCTAAAAGAAAAAAAGTATAAAAGAGGTGGGTTTTTAAAATAATCTGAATCTCTACAGACTCCATCTCGAGTCACTATGGACTACTCTAGCTGAGCAAAGGAGGAGCTGGGAAGCATGACTGTATGTTACAAGGAGGACTGTCTCCTAATGACTGAAGTTCTCCTCCCTGACCCCCCAGAAAACCTCCTTTCGGGTTTAGGGAATTCCCTTGGCTGATGCCCAGACCACTTGGTTACTAGAGAAAAGGGCCAGTGAGTGCCATGCCCAGGTGAGTGTAAGGAGAGAAAGACCAGCTTTTCTTAGGAATAGAGGAATGTTATAAAGCATTTAACAAAAGATGACAGATAAGGTACAGTAATTGCTACCATGATCTCATGTAATTGCCCATCTAAGAGACAGCACTGGGTTCTGAGCTACCCTGGAATGCTTCAAGGAAGGGGTGTTTATTAAGCTGGGATTTGACATATGGATAAGAAAGGAATGTGTAATGGGAAGAGCCAATATTTTAAGAAAGAAGCAAAAGAACTGAAATTATGAAGACACAATGCAATTACACAATGTTTATATAAAATGTTATACTTTTCAAAGTACTTGTATTTATATCATCTCATTTAATCATCATGACTAATTTTGGAGATAAACTGGGCAATATTATCATTTCCAAATTGTAGATAATAAAACTTAAATATGGGAAGAGGAACCAAGATGGCGGAGAAGAAGGACGTGCTCTCACTCCCTCTTGTGAGAACACCAGAATCACAACTAGCTGCTGGACAATCATCGACAGGAGGATGCTGGAATTCACCAAAAAAGATACCCCACATCCAAAGACAAGGGAGAAGCCACAATGAGACGGTAGGAGGGGCGCAATCAGAGTAAAATCAAATCCCATAACTGATGGGTGGGTGACTCACAGACTGGCAAACACTTATACCATAGAAGTCCACCCACTGGAGTGAAGGTTCTGAGCCCCACGTCAGGCTTCCCAACCTGGGGGTCTGGCAACAGAAGGAGAAATTCATAGAGAATCAGATTTGAAGCCTAGTGGGAATTGATTGCTGGACTTTGAAAGGACTGGGGGAAACAGAGACCCCACTCATAAAGGGCGCACACAAAATAGTGTGCACATCAGGACCCAGGGGAAGGAACAGTGACCCCAGGGGATACTGAACCAGACTTACCTGCTAGTGTTGGAAGGTCTCCTGCAGAGGCGGGGGGTGGCTCTGTTTCACCATGGGGACAAGGACACTGGCAGCAGAAGCTCTGGGAAGTACTCCTTGGCGTAAGCCCTCCCAGAGTCTGTTATTAGCCCCACCAAAGAGCCCAGTTAGGCTCCAGTGTTGGGTTGCCTCAGGCAAAACAACCAACAGGGAAGAAACCCAGCCCCACCTATCAACAGTCAAGTGGATTAAAGTTTTACTGAGCTCTGACTGCCACAGCAACAGTCATCTTTACCCACCACCAGAGCCTCCCATCAAGCCTCTTAGATAGCCTCAACCACCACAGGGCAGACAGCAGAAGCAAGAAAAACTATAATCCTGCAGCCTGTAGAACAAAAACCACATTCACAGAAAGACAGACAAGATGAAAAGGCAGAGGGCTATATACCAGATGAAGGAACAAGAAAAAACCCCAGAAAAACAATTAAATGAAGTGGAGATAGGCAACCTTCCAGAAAAAGAATTCAGAATAATGATAGAGAAGATGATCCAGGACCTCAGAATAAGAATGGAGACAAAGATCGAGAAGATGCAAGAAATGTTTAACAAAGACCTAGAAGAATTAAAGAACAAACAAACAGAGATGAACAATACAATAACTGAAATGAAAACTACACTAGAAGGAATCAATAGCAGAATAACTGAGGCAGAAGAACGGATAAGTGACCTGGAAGACAGAATGGTGGAATTCATTGCTGCGGAACAGACTAAAGAAAAAAGAATGAAAAGAAATGAAGACAGCCTAAGAGACCTCTGGGACAACATTAAACTCAACAACATTCACATTATAGGGGTCCCAGAAGGAGAAGAGAGAGAGAAAGACCAGAGAAAATATTTGAAGAGATTATAGCTGAAAACTTCCCTAACATGGGAAAGGAAATATCCACCCAAGTCCAGGAAGTGCAGAGAGTCCCATACAAGATAAACCCAAGGAGAAACATGCCGAGACACATAGTAATCAAATTGGCAAAAATGAAAGACAAAGAAAAATTATTGAAAGCAGCAAGGGAAAAATGACAAATAACATACAAGGGAACTCCCATAAGGTTAACAGCTGATTTCTCAGCAGAAACTCTACAAGCCAGAAGGGAGTGGCATGATATACTTAAAGTGATGAAAGGGAAGAACCTACAACCAAGACTACTCTAGCTGGCAAGGATCTCATTCAGATTTGACGGATAAATTAAAAACTTTACAGACAAGCAAAAGTTAAGAGAATTCAGCACCACCAAACCAGCTCTACAACAAATGCTAAAGGAACTTCTCTAAGTGGGAAATACAAGAGAAGAAAAGGACCTACAAAAACAAACCCAAAACAATTAAGAAAATGGTCATAGGAACATACATATCGATAATTACCTTAAACGTGAATGGATTAAATCCTCCAACCAAAAGACACAGGCTGGCTGAAAGGATACAAAAACAAGACCCATATATATGCTGTCTACAAGAGACCCACTTCAGACCTAGCGACAGATACAGACTGAAAGTGAGGGGATGGAAAAAGATATTCCATGCAAATGGAAATCTAAACAAAGCTGGAGTAGCTATACTCATATCAGATAAAATAGACTTTAAAATAAAGACTATTACAAGAGACAAGGAAGGACACTACATAATGATCAAGGGATCAATCCAAGAAGAAGATATAACAATTATAAATATATATGCACCCAACATAGGAGCACCTCAATACATAAGGCAACTGCTAACAGCTATAAAAGAGGAAATCGACAATAACACAATAATGTTGGGGGACTTTAACACCGCACTTACACCAATGGACAGATCATCCAAAATGAAAATAAATAAGGAAACAGAAGCTTTAAATGACACAATAGACCAGATAGATTTAATTGATATTTATAGGATATTCCACCCAAAAACAGCAGATTACACTTTCTTCTCAAGTGCGCACGGAACATTCTCCAGGATAGATCACATCTTGGGTCACAAATCAAGCCTCAGTGAACTTAAGAAAATTGAAATCATATCAAGCATCTTTTCTGACCACAATGCTATGAGATTAGAAATGAATTACAGGGAAAAAAATGTAAAAAACACAAACACGTGGAGGCTAAACAATACGTTACTAAATAGCCAAGAGATCACTGAAGAAATCAAAGAGGAAATCAAAAAATACCTAGAGACAAATGACAATGAAAACATGACAATCCAAAATTTATGGGATGCAGCAAAAGCAGTTTTAAGAGGGAAGTTTATAGCTATACAAGCCTACCTCAAGAAACAAGAAAAATCTCAAGTAAACAATCTAACCTTACACCTAAAGGAACTAGAGAAAGAAGAAGAAACAAAACCCAAAGTTAACAGAAGGAAAGAAATCATAAAGATCAGAGTGGAAATAAATGAAATAGAAACAAAGAAAACAACAGCAAAGATCAATAAAACTAAAAGCTGGTTCTTTGAGAAGATAAACAAAATTGATAAGCCATTAACCAAACTCATCAAGAAAAAGAGGGAGAGAACTCAAATCAATAAAATTAGAAATGAAAACGGAGAAGTTACAACAGACACCGCAGAAATACAAAGCATCCTAAGAGACTACTACAAGCAACTTTATGCCAATAAAATGGACAACCTGGAAGAAATGGACAAATTCTTAGACAGGTATAACCTTCCAAGACTGAACTAGGAAGAAACAGAAAATATTAACAGACCAATCACAAGTAATGAAATTGAAACTGTGATTAAAAATCTTCCAACAAACGAAAGTCCAGGACCAGATGGCTTCACAGGTGAATTCTATCAAACATTTAGAGAAGAGTTAACGCCCATCCTTCTCAAACTCTTTCAAAAAATTGCAGAGGAAGGAACACTCCCAAACTCATTCTATGAGGCCACCATCACCCTGATACCAAAACCAGACAAAGATACTACAAAAAAAGGAAATTACAGACCAATATCACGGATGAATAAAGATGCAAAAATCCTCAACAAAATACTAGCAAACAGAATCCAACCACACATTAAAAGGATCATACACGATCAAGTGGGATTTATCCCTGGGATGCAAGGATTCTTCAATATATGCAAATCAATCAATGTGATACACCATATTAACAAATTGAAGAATAAAAACCGTATGATCACCTCAATAGATGCAGAAAAAGCTTTTGACAAAATTCAACACCCAGTTATGATAAAAACTCTCCAGAAAATGGGCATAGAGGGAACCTACCTCAACATAATAAAGGCCATATATGACAAACCCATGGCAAACATCATTCTCAATGGTGAAAAACTGAAAGCATTTCCTCTAAGATCAGGAACGAGACAAGGATGTCCACTCTCACCACTATTATTCAACATAGTTCTGGAAGTCCTAGCCACGGCAATCAGAGAAGAAAAAGAAATAAAAGGAATACAAATTGGAAAAGAAGAAGTAAAACTGTCACTGTTTGCAGATGACATGGTATTATACATAGGGAATCCTAAAGATGCCACCAGAAAACTACTAGAGCTAATCAATGAATTTGGTAAAGTTGCAGGATACAAAATTAATGCACAGAAATCTCTTGCATTCCTATACACTAATGATGAAAAATCTGAAAGAGAAATTATGGAAACACTCCCATTTACCATTACAACAAAAAGAATAAAATACCTAGGAATAAACCTACCTAAGGAGACAAAAGACCTGTATGCAGAAAACTATAAGACACTGATGAAAGAAGTTAAAGATGATACCAACAGATGGAGAGATATACCATGTTCTTGGATTGGAAGAATCAATATTGTGAAAATGACTATACTACCCAAAGCAATCTACAGATTCAATGCAATCTCTATCAAATTACCAATGGCATTTTTTATGGAACTAGAACAAATCATCTTAAAATTTGTATGGAGACACAAAAGACCCCGAATAGCCAAAGCAGTTTTGAGGGAAAAAAACGGAGCTGGAGGAATCAGACTCCCTGACTTCAGACTAAACTACAAAGCTACAGTAATCAAGACAATACGGTACTGGCACAAAAACAGAAAGATAGATCAATGGAACAAGATAGAAAGCCCAGAGATAAACCCACTCACCTATGATCAACTAATCTATGACAAAGGAGGCAAAGATATACAATGGAGAAAAGACAGTCTCTTCAATAATTGGTGCTGGGAAAACTGGACAGCTACATGTAAAAGTATGAAATTAGAACACTCCCTAACACCATACATAAAAATAAACTCAAAATGGATTCGAGAACTAAATGTAAGACCAGACACTATAAAACTCTTAGAGCAAAACATAGGAAGAACACTCTCTGACATAAATCACAGCAAGATCTTTTTTGATCCACCTCCTAGAGTAATGGAAATAAAAACAAAAATAAACAAATGGGACCTAATGAAACTTCAAAGCTTTTGCACAGCAAAGGAAACCATAAACAAGACAAAAAGACAACCCTCAGAATGGGAGAAAATATTTGCAAACGAATCAACGGACAAAGGATTAATCTCCAAAATATATAAACAGCTCATTCAGCTCAATATTAAAGAAACAAATAACCCAATCCAAAAATGAGCAGAAGATCTAAATAGACATTTCCCCAAAGAAGACATACAGATGGCCAAGAAGCACATGAAAAGATGCTCAACATCACTAATTATTAGAGAAATGCAAATCAAAACTACAATGAGATATCTCCTCACACCAGTTAGAATGGGCATCATCAGAAAATCTACAAACAACAAATGCTGGAGAGGGTGTGGAGAAAAGGGAACCCTCTTGCACTGTTGGTGGGAATGTAAATTGATACAGCCACTATGGAGAACAGTATGGAGGTTCCTTAAAAAACTAAAAATAGAACTACCATATGACCCATCAATCCCACTACTGGGCATATACCCTGAGCAAACCATAATTCAAAAAGAGTCATGTACCAAAATGTTCATTGCAGCTCTATTTACAATAGCCAGGACATGGAAGCAACCTAAGTATCCATAGACAAATGAATGGATAAAGAAGATGTGGCACATATATACAATGGAATATTACTCAGCCAAAAAAAGAAACGAAATTGAGTTATTTGTAGTGAGGTGGATAGAGTTAGAGTCTGTCATACATATTGAAGTAAGTCAGAAAAAGGAAAACAAGTACCGTATGCTAACACATATATATGGAATCTAGAAAAAAATATATACTTAAATATGGAGAAATTTAACACACTTAAGTTCTTTTGAGTTTTAAATAGCAGAATTCAATCTAGTAGACACATATTTTGTTGTATTTTTGTTACATTCATTTTAAGTTTATAGATGAAGAAAGTGAAGTTCAGAGAAATCAGCAAACAGTGGCAGTCAGGACTCAAGCCAAGGATCTCATGTTCCATACTCCAGATTTCCCACTGCACCCTATTAACTGAAGAAAGAGAAAATGGGGGTCAAAGAATCCATTAAGGAAGCCAATCCCAAAGAACAAACTAGGCAGAAAAAAGTTGTGATTTCCAAAGGGAATCCTTGGCCACTATAAAAAAGTAGGTGCAATCTCAGGGAACAGAGATGCCAGGCAAGTATCCAGAATTCCTAAGGCATCCAGTAGCTTTCTCCAGCTTTCAGTCAATCCTGGAAACAAATATTATATTTGTTCCTTTCTGTGTGCTTTCTCTCCAGTTCTCCTGTGTTTATAGAGTTCTTGTTCTCTCTGTCCCATCTTCTCCATCCCTCAGTGTCTTGTTCTATGAATGCTGCTCAGAACCCTTATTCATCATTCCCTGATCTGAGCTTCTACAGCACTGGTCTCTGAAGCACACATTAATATAGCATTGTTGATTGACATATATACAGTAATATGTATAAAATGGATAACTAATAAGAACCTGCTGTATAAAAAAATAAATAAAATTAAATTAAAAAAATAAAAAATGCATGACATTGTTCTGTGTGCACTGAATATGTCCTATGTTCCACTGTTGATTCTTGTACCAAGGCAAAATAGAACGTTGCAGTTTGGTTTCACTGAGAGCAGACTGCTTTGCATTTGTTCCTTGTCTTCTTTTCACCAATTTGGGAGTCATTCTGTTCTCTAAATTCTTTGCTTCCTGACTTCCTAGTGATATTTATTTTATATTTTAGGTAATTTTGAGGGTGGACAGATGCATTTTGGAAATGTTTATTCCATATTTTAGAACTCTTTCAAAAGCAAAGGAAGACACACCAGTTTACTGTGCATGTGAGAGCCTGAAACCTTTCCTTCAGACCTAGAGCACAACTGAATTTTCATCCAGCACCATCTTTGACTCCAAGCTGGGAGACCACAGCTGTTTAGGGGCCTAAAGTTCTCATTTTTTCACATGCAGGGAATGAACAATATCCCATGTGCCCTGGCACACATTACTATGCCCCTCCTAACATCGAAGGAACCAGTTGGCATGATCATGGTCAATTTTGGCCCTTTTCTCTTTATCCTTCTGGTTTAGACCAGACACCTGCCAAATCTCTCATCATTTGGCTTTGCTCTTTGAAACTTGCAGAAATTTAACTATAAGATATTCATGCTTTGTTTTCTAATCACTGTAAAAGGGAATGCTATTGTCCTGGTGCCACTTGGAGCAATAGGTCTGGTGTGTGTACTCTTGAAATCTATATTTTAAATGGAGCTTCATGGTTTGGGGGTCTAGATATTTTAGAAATGATAAGAATCAGTTGTAATTCTTAAAGTAGTCTTAAAAAGGCCCCTTCTATGTTGTAAACTGCAGTGGTAATATAAGGGATAGGAAAATTCAGTCAGCCAAATGTGGATGTGACCATGACAATGACATACCATGTAGCTTAAGTTTTTATTTAGTTATTAAGGCCATGATTTTTTCACTATATGCTTTATTAAACACTTTTAAAGCATATTTAAATGTAATCCTCACAAATATCTGTGAGGTTGATATTATTATTCTCAGTATACAGATTACTTAAAGACTTATAAATTTGAGTAATTTATAAAAGGGCTACATATACCTAGTAAGTGTCAGCTGAAGTACAAACCAAAGTCTAAGTAATTTCAGAATACAAGTTCTTAATCACTACCATATATTATTTTCTCTAATATGTAGTCATTGTTTCCTATCTAGAATGCATGCATTCTCTATGTATAAGTTCCTTGCTAAATATTTATTGTTCTTCTTTATGAAGCCACCATTTAAAGAAAGTTCTCCTTCATCCAAAAGCATTCATTCACTCAATAACTCTTTATTAAGTAGTTTCTAGTCTGAGGCAGTAGCCTCAGACTAGAAACTACTTAATAAATGAGTAAGTAACTCATTATTTCCACTTAATATGATTCTTTAGTTAACTCCTTAATATAAATATATGATTGATTTTTAAAGGAATGTTTTGATTGGCTATGTCTGAGTGTATTGAACTGTGGTCAGAGAACAAAGCATGTATAAAGTTGGTTCTTGCTAGCTATTTGTTGCATTGGTCTATTTTGGTAAATATTCTTGAATGACTACCAAATGTACATTCCCATTATTGGATTATATTAAATTAAAATTATAAATTGCATTTTCAGGTCTTCTTTACTTACCTGCTTTGCGTCTTATTGCACTACTATTTCCTGGTTAAAATGCCTCAATATGAATATAAGATCATTGTTATCCTCCAACATACTATTTTTAATGTTTTTTTTTTCTCCCTAGATTTGAAACTATGTATTCAGGTTCATATTAGATTATGGCTAATATACTCACTTTGTGATATTTTCTTAGTATGAAATGCTCCTCTTCTCACTTTTAATAATATCAGCTGAAATTCAATTTTAACTGATATTCACATTTTATCGAAGCATTATATGATTATTTTTAACATATAGTGTTATTTTGTTTTATATATGTCCTTTATAAAAAATATGTCTTTTAAAAAATGTGACAAAAAAGTAGCTTTTCTAATCTACTATAGTAAGTTTAACCTCATGAATATAATCTGTTTGTAGTTATTTTGATTATTTTTTGTTTTAAATGTGCCATGTTTTCTCCTAATTTTTTCCTCTTTCTTGCTTTCTCTTGGAGTAATCAAATGTACTTTGTTCTACAAAGTAGAACAGGTTGAATGCTACCAATTCTTTACTATTATTTTACTGGTTACCCTTAACATTTTAGTATGCTTCTTTATATGATTAGGTATGTGTGTGGGTAACAAATCTAAAATTAGCTGATGTCTTTATTTTCTTTCCAAACAAAATAAGAAACCTGCCATTTTCCCACCAATCATATTAATTCTCATGGTAAAGCTTCTCTATTATTTTATTTCCAGCTTGTGGCTAAAATCACAAGAAGAATTAATATATTTCATCTCTTACTTATCTTCTCCCTTCTCTTTCTCTTAACTCTTCTGCTGTTGCTAATAAAAATCTACTTTCAATATTTTTGTTCCTATATGGATAGTATTTCATTATGGTAGTTCTGGTGATTTTCTCTTCATTCTTAGTATCCTACATTTTCACTCTTGTGTTTCTAGGTATACATTTTATTTTTTTTAATTTTAATCATCACCCAATGATACTTTTCAATTTGGGGATTTGTCTTTTCTCATTTCCAAAACATTATCACCAGTATTTCTTCAATTATTACCTTTACTTAATCTAAGTTTTCCTTCTGGATCTCCTATTAGAATTATGTTGGAATTTCTCAATCTATCCTCTATGTCTTCTAATATCTATTTTTTCAATCTTTTTCTTTCCTTAATTTCATTGTGCTGACCTTTGGAATAGTTTTTCTCTTCCATCTTTTTCCTTTTAATTTTTATAAAATTTTTAAAGATTACTTCCCATTTACAGTTATAACAAAATATTGGCTATATTCCTTGAGGCTATCTTACAACCAATAGTTTGTGTCTCCTAGTCCACCACTGCTGTATTGCTCCTCCACAACCTCCCCACTTGTAACAACTAGTTTGTTCTCTATGAGTTGGCTTCCTTTTCATTATGTTCACTAGTTTGTTGTATTGTATAGATTTCACATATAAGTGATATCATATAGTATTTTTCTTCCTCTGACTTATTTCACTTAGCATAATACTTTCCAAGTCCATCTATGTTGCTGCAAATGACAAAATTTCATTCTTTTTTATGGCTGGGTAATATTCCATTTTGGTATATACACCACATCTGCTTTTTCTTTAACCATTCATTTCATTCATCTGTTGATGGACACTGGGGTTGCTTCCATATCTTAGCAATTGTAAATAGTGCTGCTATGAACATTGGGGTGCATGTATCTTTTAAAATCAGTAGTTTCTTTTGTTTGTTTGTCTGGTTGTTGTTTTTTACTTTTTTTTGGATACATCCAGGAGTAGAATTGCTAGGTCATATGGTAGTTCTACTCTGAGATTTTTCAATAGTAACTGTAACAATTTACTTCTCCACCAACAATGTAGGATGATTTCCTTTTCTCTACCTCCTTGCCAACTTTTGTTATTTGTGTTCTTTCTGATTATAGCCATTCTGACAAGTGTGGGATGATATCTCACTGTGGTTTTGATTGGCATTTCCCTGATGATTAACAATGTTGAACACCTTTTCATGTGACTGTTGGCCATCTGCATTTCCTCATTGGAAAAATGTCTGTTCAGTTCTTCTGCCTATTTTTTTATATCGGTTGTTTGTTTTTTTGATGTTGAGTTGTATGAGCTATTTATATATGCTGGATAGTAACCTCTTATCACTCGTATTATTTGCAAATTTTTTTTTCCCCATTCAGTAGGTTGTGATTTTGTTTTGCTGATGGTTTCCTTTGCTGTGCAAAAGTTTTTAAGTTTAATTAGATACCATTTGTTTATTTTTGCTTCCCCCCCCCCTTTTACTCTAGGAAATAGATCCAAAAAAATACTGCTTTGATTTATGTTGAAGAGTGTTTGGTCTATGTTTTCCTCTAGGAGTTTTATAGTATCTGTTCTTATATTTAGGTCTTTAATCCATTTTGAGTTTATTTTTGCATATGGTGTTAGAGAATGTTTTAATTTCATTCTTTTACATGTAGCTGTCCAGTTTTCCTGGCACCACTTATTGAAGAGACTGTCCTTTCTCCATTGTTTATTCTTGCCTCCTTTGTCATAGATTAATTGACCATGAGAGCCTGGGTTTATTTCTGGGTTCTCTATCCTGTTTCATTGATCTATGTGTCTGTTTTTGTGCCAGTAGCATAATGTTTGGATTAATGTAGCTTTGTAGTATATTCTGAAGTCAGGAAGTGTGATTCCTCTGGCTCTGTACTTCTTTCTCAAGACTGTTTTGGCTATTTGGGTCCTCTCTCTTCCCATACAAATTTTAAAGTTATTTGCTCTAGTTCTGTGAAAAATGCCATTGGTATTTGGTTAGGACTTGCATTGAATCTGTAGATTGCTTAGGGTAGTATGGTCACTTTAACAATATTAATTCTTCCTATCCAAGAACACAGTATATCTTTCCATCTGTTTGTGTAATCTTCAATTCCTTTCTTCAGTGTCTTATAGTTTTTGGAGTATAGGTTTTTTGCCTCCTTAAGTAAGTTTATTCCTAGGTATTTAATTTGTTTCTAATGTGATGGTAAATGGGATTGTTCCCTTCATTTCTTTTTCTGATAGTTCATTGTTAATGTATAGAAATTCAGTAGATTTCTGTATATTAATTTTTTATTCTGCAACTTTACCAAAGACATTGATTAGCTCTAGTAGCGTCCCATAGGTTTTGGATCACAGTGTTTTCATTTTCATTTGTCTTTAGGTATTTTTTTTAAAGTTCCTGTTTGATTTCTACAGTGATCTATTGGTTGTTTAGTAGTGTATTGTTTAGGCTCCATGTGTTTGTGGGATTTTTTGCAGTTTTCTTTTTTTTTTTCTTGTAGTTAATTTTTAGTCTCATGGCATTGTGGTCAGAAAAGATGTTTGATATGATTTCAATTTTCTTAAATTTACTGAGGCGCATTTTATGGCCTAGCATGTAATATATCCTGGATAATGCTTCATGTGCATTTGAAAAGTGTATTCTGCTGCTTTTGGACAGAATGCTCTATAAATATCAATTAAGTCCATTTAGTCTGATGTGTTATTTAAGGCCTGTGTTTTCTTATTTGATTTTTTCTCTGAATGATCTGCACATTGATGTAAGTAGGGTGTTAAAGTTCCCTACTATTATTGTGTAATTATTGATTTCTCCTTTTATGTCTGTTAATACTTGCCTATATATTAAGGTGCTCCTGTGTTGGGTGCATACTTTACAACTGTTTTATATTCTTCTTGGATTGATCCCTTGATCATTATGTAGTGTCCTTCTTTGTCTCTTGCAAAAGTCTTTATTTTAAGGGGTACTTTGTCTAATATAAGTATTGCTGCTCTGGTTTACTTTTGATTTCCATTTGCATAGAATACCTTTTTCCATCTCTTCACTTTCAGTCTTTATGTGTCTCTAGACCTGATGTGTGTCTCTTGTAGGCATCATATATACAAATCTTTTGTTGTATCCATTCATCCACTCTATGACTTTTGATTGGATCATTTAGTCCATTTACATTTAAGGTAATTATCAGTATGTACGTTCTTACTGCCATTTTGTTGTTTTGGATTTGTTTTGGTAGGTCTTTTTTGCTCTTTCTGCTTTTGTGCTCTTCTTTTGTGATTTGATGACTATATTTAGTGTTATGTTTGGTTTCCTTTTTCTTTCCTTTTTTGTATATATCTGTTATAGATTTTTGATTTGCAGTTACCGTGAGGTTTTTGTACAACTATATGTGTGTGTGTGTGTGTGTGTGTGTGTGTGTGATTAAGTTGCTGATCTCTTAATTTCAAATGCATTTTAGAAACTGTCCATTTATACTCTCCTTGCCTCACAATTACTGTTTTTGATATCATATTT